>NW_019101803.1:55802-75646 GCF_001856785.1 Myzus persicae | reverse complement strand
TACACTGTATATAGTGTGTGTATATATATGTGTAGTGAACGAGTTTGCGTGCAGTGTGAGTGTAACACATGCCATCATCAATCATCTCCATTCCACTGACGTATTTATGCTCGAAATTATTTAACTAAGAGTATCATCCACATCAAAAACATTTAACAATTTTGGACTTTGGTTTTTTTGGTTAAATAATTTACTAGGTATATATATTATATATATATTATATATACTATATTATGTTATCGAGACCAGTCATGTAGTCATTCTTGTTGACGCGATTTCCAAAATCCAAATTCTCTGTATTATATATACAATTGTCACGGCGCTTATCTGCTGCACTTAACAATCGTTATTTAATTATTCACAATAAACTATCTGTGTATAGGTACGAGTAACTTAAAAAAACAAAAAAAAACAAATAATTTTGGACTTGTAGTGTAATGCATTAGTAGTAAAAAATATTTATCATTACAATTTATTAAAATTCTCATATACTATAAAGACGTGCCAATATATTATATACTTGACATAATATTTATACATATATTCACTTACGAGTTGTTTACCCAAACGTTTTTCTGTACAGAAATTTTTTGGTCATAAATCATAACATTTCAATAGAAAAATTCATTCCTGTCTAGTGTCTACCTATTATTTCGATGATTTCGTTTGATGGGAATCCCGGGAAGGACTATTCTGAGGTTCTCTGGAACACCCGGGAATTTAAGAGATCATAAAAGACACTGCAGTATAGTTTACGCATCATAATGCTATCATAAATGGTGTGAAATTTCAGTACTTAAGACTCAAGTATTTAATACTAAATTAATAAAGCACTTATATTGCCAAAAAATAAAAAATAAAAACAAAACATCATGTTTCAATTGGGATATGTAT
The DNA here is from genome assembly GCF_001856785.1 of Myzus persicae. NCBI lineage: Eukaryota > Metazoa > Arthropoda > Insecta > Hemiptera > Aphididae > Myzus > Myzus persicae. Next base: position 74,752 of record NW_019101803.1, on the reverse strand, counting down.
TATACCTGATTATGGCTGTACTAGCGAGTGGCGAGAGTCAACGCTACACTTATGGTCGGAACTGTTTGGACCCATTACAATTTTCTGATTTACTTATGACATCAATCCAAAAAAAAATATATAATGTTAGTAGGAACTCTCATCAGCCAAACAACAATTTAATCCAACAAATCGTCTATGATTGTTAATAATAAATATAATGTATAATACAATTTAAATGCATTACCTGACTTTTCCCGGTAATAGATTATAATTGCATGATTAATAACTATAATATAAATATTTGAATAATTATAAAATACGCGGCACTCAGTGTATTTTGGTTATTTAGTGTATACCTCAGTTGACGGGCATGTCGGTGTGTCTGGCTTGGTGAACAAATCCGGCTAAAGTGGGCATATGCGCCTGCGGCTGATTGGATACAACGATCGGTGTATTTCGGTTAAGTGTATAATAACTTCACGTGAGTTAATCGGTTTAGGCGTATGTACCTACGCCCGCGAATATTAAGAATGTTAAAATACTGCACTTGTTATTATTCCCAGTATACCTAGGTATATATATAGTAGCTCGTGTTGCATCGACCTTCAGATGAGTATCTCAAAGGAAAACTTTGAAATTTTCGTGCCGAGTGCCAAACCCATATTATTATCATACCGTATAATTGATAGGTACCTGTAGCAAATAAATATATTTTATTTTTTATTTTTTTTTTTAACTCCAGTATTTCGATTTATTTATTTTTTACACTAAAATAGGATTTAATACGGTGCATAATATATAATATTATTATCTCCTGTCTAAGTTGATTTTTCTTCAAATATCCGCTTGAACAGCTACTGTATATTTTATACTAATACCCTTCGGTGGCTCGTGTGCAGTGTGAAATAATAATCCCCTTAACGTATGTCGTATAAAATAATATAATAAGGATGAATTTACCTGCGTTAAATGTTTAAATATATTTTGAATAATACGATTTGTATTTTAAATTAAGAATATACTATACGGGGTAAAAGTTTTGTAATATATATTATATATTTTGTAGCTATTTCGTAACATTTTTGTTCAACGTTGAAATAGCGGTTTATACTCATCCTGAGATTTCTATGCATTTTTATGGGCAAAACAAGTACAAATTATATCGTATCGTGTTATAGTGTCACATTTTAAACTAATGAATCGTACCTATTAATAATAAGTAAGATGTATATTTTGGTCGAACAAATCGTTTTAAGATTCATTTGTTATGGGCACTTATGTTTATTATAAATAGTTGGTTAAAGAGATTGTTTAAAATTCTATACATTTTTGAACGATTAAAATTTAAGGAGTCCGTGGCGCCGGTTTTTCCAATTTTCCGCAATTTTATAAAGTTTGAAAATTATATTTTATATTTTAGTTGAAACATTAATTTTAATGCTTTTCCACTAATCTACTGAACGATAACTATTTTTTTTTTTTTGGGGGGGGGGGGGGTGATCCCTCGTATTTTATCGAAAAAAATGACTTCACTGCAGGAATTATTCTCAAAGATTATTGCTGAATTCTCTGATCTTGAAGACTATTTTTTTTTCATCTGAAAGAAGAAGACTTCTTACAGTACGCATCGAACTCCGATGTTTTATTTTATTTCAAATCACGGAATAATATAATTTGTAAAAAAAAGCTTAAAATTGTTTAATTTTTGAAGACATACGATAAAGTTTGAGATGAAAATATTGAAAAACGGAGTTCAATGTTGCCGGTAAAATTTGAGGAAGGTACCTAACCCTATATATTGGTTTTAAAAAACAATCATCAAATCTGGTCGATCCCATAGAACGGTATCACCATTGCTTCTATATGCTTATTTTTATGGGCAACATTGCATTTGCAGACACCGAGCTCTTAAAATGGATGTCATTATGTGGATGTGCATACGATTTTTGTACATTAACTGTAAAATACGGTGCAGTACTGCGGCGTGGCGGGTATTATATTGTGTTGCATTACGTAATGCATTAATATATGTTTTTATATAATGACAATAACAATTACGTTCTCTTTTACATTTTCTCGGGCGATCTATCATGCGAGCGGACCGGACATTTGCATATTAACATAACATATATATAATGTGCCGGGAGTGTCGAACAAATATTTTGGCGAAAGGAAAGTTTCCGGGGTAAATTCACTTTTAGTGAACCACATAAATGTATTATTGAAAACCGACGTGATGTATCGGTTCCGGTTAAAATGGTGGGTATCCCACAAATCCACCACATCAAAATATGTTATACGTATCACAATAATAGTACCCATAACATAATAGTATTATAAAACACAAACACCGCATACTAAAATAGTTATTAATACTGGAATCACAGAAAATATTAGGTGCTAAACCTACAGCACGCTCAATAAAAAACAAAAACCAAAATATTAATAACATAAATATTGTATAATATACTACGTATAAAAAAAAGCGCCGAAGCGGAGTATAGCGGACAGTCCATTATAATAATAATATGTATTCTTGTGGCGTCTCCGAAGTCGTTATACTTTCACTGCGAATTATTACTATTATTTTAGTCATTTGTTACGCGTGCCTAATGGAATCGTGATCGACCAATAATAATAATAATAATAATAATAATAATAATAATATCGTCGTGCAGATACCACCGGTCGTCTCGTCTCGAGATTCGCATTCGTTTCTTTTTTCGCTCTGTTGGTCTCGTAAAACGTCATGCCGTTCAAAATATGTGGGCATAGGTACCTGTTGGCAGATTTTCGATGCAACCCGCGACGCATAGAAATAATGTACAACACAGAACTGCACATTTTTTGCCGGTGTCGATTGTACATTGGTGTGTAGGACGTGTGTAAGCAAACCGAAAAGCCGACCCATATTAATAACCGCGGTTCATAAACTTGCGAATGTACCTGCGACATTGAATTTTCGAAACGTCAATATTTATCGTCTATTGTCCGCGCACAATATCCGTGTCACTTTTATTTTCAAATTCTCCGAAGTATAACCAGTGCAAAAATGTCCGTCACACGAGTCACTTGGACAATACGGAAGAACCCACATCGTCGTATACGCCTATAGTCCTTATATTATATTGTATTATTATTCGTGTTCGTTGTGGACGTTTTTGTAAACGTCATTCCTCTATAAATTCTCACGGCTCAAGTATAATAGTTTGGCATACCTAACAGCTATACACTTTAATAAACAACGACGATATGGCATAGGTATACAGTGTAATGTTGTATATAATATACTATACGGTGTACAATTTTTAGGTACATCATTAATATCAATTTTCAGTAGGTTTACTGACAGTTTTGATTCTTTATCGCTGTTTTGATGCGTCTATACCTATATGAAAAAAAAAACTCTTCAATAATAGCATAACCACTAATATTAGTGTTTATGCTATAAAAATAATCTTTTATCAAGTGCTTATTTTATGTGGTTGATTATATTTGTTTTAGTTGTTTTATACATGTTACTCGAATATTTTTGATGGGTATTTTTGATAAGACTTCGGACGACTGTGCTAAATATTTTATATAGACGATAAACTAACCCTTATACATTTCATACATAGTATCCGATACAAAAACCATAAATAATACTTCTCTGAATAATCTGCGATTCGCATGTATTCTAAATAGTTTGACAAATTGTTGTACTATTACGATCGGGGCCCTGGGGCAATCATATTCGGTGCCCCTATATTCTCAACACCACATTTGATGTAATTTCTAGAAAATAAGCTAAGATTATATCACAGCGATTACACTACTATAGGTATGAAGAATTTGTGTCATGAGATAAATCTTGTATCACTATTTTCTAGATTTTAGAAAATTCACATGTCAAACAATTAAATAAATTTACATTGTGGAGGTTTTTAAATTGAATGATTTGTGCACTAAAATCTATTTTCAAATCCTCTATATACGCGCTTATACATTAGCTAGCTTTGAAGAACATTTATTTATAAGTTACACACTACTCGAGGGTTGAATTTGATTAAAAAATATAACAGTATATTCCTTTGATAAATATCGGTAGATAAAAACTAAAAGACTGGAAGAACTCAAACATATCCAACTGGAATTTTTTCGACTGCTAACTTATGGCATAATCTAACGTTATTTTTTTAAGTGAAGCATTGGATTTAAACTTTGCGTCCTAAAAAGTGCACGCCTTTGGAGATTTCCCCCCCCCTCTCTAGAAGTATAGCACTCATGACATTATTGCCTACGTTTCGTGAACGGTTAAAAATAAAACCCACCGAGCAATGAAGTGCAACGCTTTGAAAATATGTGAAAAATCTGCATCTAAATTGTTCCCCATCATACTGTATATTTTTTTGTTTCTAAATGTTAATTGAATATTTCATGGTTATTTTTTTTTCCATCAAATCGCAACTTTTACATTATATTTTGATGTTGCGTCCACAACGATAGGACAAAACATAAAAAATGTGACTATGTATACAATTACAATATTTTATTATTATTTAGTTGCGACTATACTTGCGAGCATTCCGGCTGCTGAGTAATTACGCGTACAGTTCCTATATAATTACAGCGAATTCGCCGCGGCCGCAGGTTCGACGATGTCGCATCGTGCAGCAGTGTCGTTTGCACTATACGATTTGGAAAAAAATCGCTCAAACAGCGTCGGCGATCGTATAATATTGTCCTCGGACACGACAAACAGCTGACCGACCGACCGCGCAATATTATTAAATCGTTAGCAGCGCTCGTGCACAATCATAATATTTTAATAAAACCCTACGCCCAAAACGTACATATATATATTATACATTGCATCGTATAATAATTATATTCTAATGTCCGAGACCGTTTATACGATGTTACGATATTAATAATGCATTAATGACGTTCTATATATATTTAGCTGACCGACACGATCGCCGCATCGTACACCGCCACAAACCCCGTGGCACCTGTGCCCGAAACGACGACGGCGAAAAAAACCGGTGACATCCGCCGCTGTATGGTGTTTTTCAAAAACTATTTTCACTATGCATTACACATTATAGTGGGCACAGTGCGCGCGCGCGTGTGTGTGTGTGTGTGTGTGTGTGTGCGCGCACGATTTACTGTATCACACCGTTCCGACATTTTTGCACAGCGACACTGTTTTCCGGTGTCGGACACATTGCCCACACACTGTTATAACATATTAAATTATATTACATTCGCCTATATATATGTATTGTGTATGCGGTGTACCTATACATTGTATTTTTTTTTTTTGTTTTTGGCTACTCGGGACAGTCGGAAAAAATGTAAAACCTTTCCACTCACCTTTCCACGGCGGAAAATGTGTCGACCGCATTGCATATATCATACCTATATATATACGCACAGGTACAGCAGCTATACGACGACGTGCAGGCTATAATAACACCTTTTCGGCGAAACGAATAACACATAAACGCATTGTTCAAACACCATTAAGAGGTCACATTATAATGGCGTTTCACACTGATGCGGCTCTCAGCAAGGCGGACAGTGGCGTAGCGTGTTGGGTCGGTAATAGTATAAGCATATATAGCTGGGTATATAATATGCGTATACATAATGTGGTAGTATTACCTGCAGCTCGTAGTGTGGTATATGGTCGTAGCATACCCGGGTAGCGGTCACGTCAAACTGCGCAGGCGCCCCGCGAGTTTGCGCGCGTTTATTATTAATATATTATATTATGATATTGTTATTATTGTTATTATGTATTATTATTGCATTATATACATGACGGGCACGCCACCGGCGGCAGTGGCGACGGACAAACGTGGGCGAGCGCGATATCGTATCGTTTTAATTGCTGCGAGTCACGGGTGGGGTGTTCAACGCTGTATAAATTATTCGTAAAATTCGTTTTTATGTTTTTGCTTTTTTTCTGCACCATACGGTCCTGTATATTGTAATAATATGTTCGGGCATTAGCATACACATACCCATCTCTGTTTTTCTTACAAAATGTCGATTCTGGCCGCGGATCAAACGTTTCTCATTTCATATATTTGTCAACTGCAAACTTAACGTTATGGTTTGTAAGTATTATTCAAGTACCAGATACTCGTAAACATTGTATACAACCGATTTGATACATAATTATTTCACTACTCATAAAAAAAGAAAAAATTAAAAGTAAGAATTTAAAACAATAACAATATACAATTCAAATCAATAAATGTTCAAATAATTTAATTAATATATAAATATAATTCGATAATACGTCATAATAACACATAAAATATATTAAAGATCAATATACAAATAACAAATGTAAATATATAAAAGTACAGTTTAATTTAACCTCATAATATAATATAATATGTGATTACACATTATTGATATTAAAATACAAAATAATATAAATAAAAAAACCTAGCTAATTTTGTTGTTATTTCGGTATGATAGCCTGATAGCTCACGGAACTTAAAAAAACCTAAAAGCAATATGTAATAGTTTAGATTATTTCATATTTGAGTTTGGCTTGTCAATTATTACCCATGAAATTGGGTAATAAATACATAACGCGAATGATGATCTTCGATAAATTACCTTATATTATGAAGAACCTATTTTCCAACCTATTATTATGGGTAAAAAAATAAACATTGATTCGGGGGGAGGATGCCTCGGTCCAGAGGGGAAACGTCCCAAAATATCCGGGGGGGGGGATGTCTAAATACCGTACAATAGACATATCTGTGATTTGCAAGTATCTCTTATAGGTATAATTCTAAAGTCTAAACAATATACTCACTTTAAAATCAATTTACCCATTAATTAAATCGATATTTATAGATATGTGGTAGCACTATAAGTATACATAGTTAATTATAGTTCACTAAGTATATTATATTATAGCATTAATTAATGTACTAATTTAGTGAAGGTTCGCAGTTATCATTTTCTCTCACAGTCTCACTGTCCGTTTTTCTTTTATTGCGTTCCCTCGGAGTCCGGACCCTCAGTTCAGACAGTTTACGACCATTGTTAAAACGATTTCGTATATACGGTTTTCGGGTTTTTTTTTCTATTATGTATGAGTAAAATATAAAGTGAATTTTCCACGCAGACAGTCCTGTCCATTTGCATGCAAACTATATTACAACACATAGTGATTTCGTAGGTCCGCAGATAAAATAAGTTTACGTATATATTATATTCGAGCATTACACGATGGAAAAATAACAGCGACGTGCCACATGCAAATTTTTCGCGACTTAATGCAATTGTTATATAAGTTTGTTGTCCCGCAATAAAACGCGTTGCTCAGTAACTGTTTTTTTATGATATACATATAATAATATCTATAATAGAGTACATTGCAGCGGGAAATGTTTATTTTTTAAAGAATATGTACAATAATAAACCACATCATATTTCCAACGGGCGATACTTTATATGCATACCTAACTGCGATATTATATAAGTGCAGTTGTACGTTGTACATCGTATTATATTGTGAGACGCCGAGCCACGAGGGAATATATTTACAGTGGAAGAATATTATATATATTTACCTATATTATGCAGTTTTCAGTTTTCTTATATTGTACACCTCTTACACGGTTAACCGCGACCTATACGGCTATACCTAACTTAACCGCGAAAATATAATGTCATAACAGGTTGCAGTAGTAGGTATGCATTTACATTAATATAAAATAATATTATAATATTATGTCATTATTATTAATATTTCATTCGCCATATTTACCAGTGGGCAGTGGCAAAAAAAGGTTACTCATTACTCATTACTCGTATTTAGTCATATTATTTTAGTTAGGTTAGTTTTTATGCACAAATAATTTCAGGCGAGACTCAGTTATAGCATCATAGCTTCTATAACGCCTAGTTATGCATTTATAAACGCGGTCATATAATACGTCATACAGTTTTATAAATTACCCATGGATTGTATAGGGCCACATAGGTACACACAATTATCTTATATAGGGTAAGGCAAGTAAGTTTCAATAAATAATAAGATATATGCACATATATTATATGACATTGAGACAGCATCTATCATAATATATTGTTCTAGAGGTGACATCGTCCTTAAACTATTATGACATTAGCTATCACGATTACAAGACCTTACAACCAGGTACCACGTTTTACTACCATGGTGTGGACCTGGCTTATGGTATAGATGCTACTTCTACAACAAAGTCGTTTAATACAATATTGTCGCTGTATGTAGGTATTATAATTCATAGTGTATATGAAACATGAAATTTAATGAAATAACTAATTTTTAAAAGAATATGAATATGAAATATTACATTTATTTTCTTCTTAAAAATATTATTTCATTCGATGTCTTTTAAGAAACAATCCACGAAGAATCTAACTCTCACACCAATCCTAGTGCGGTCCCAGTATCGTACCATAAGGCACTTACCCCGTTTACTCGCACATATTATACTTATCTGCAGTATCTATAGTTATAGCAAATAGTATGATAGATATCAGTAAAATGTACCTATTGAGTAATCTGAATACGGCGAAACCTGCAGTGGTAACGCACAATATGATAATGTCCGACGTATAGATAACTATTCCAATGTACCTGTCTATAACGGACAGTATTGATGGTTCCGTGACTGTCCGTTATATGCAGGTTTCACTGTACCTTCATTTCGCTCAACCGGGCAAAGCGTGTATGGAGGTAAAATAAACGTTTCCACTGATCAAATCGAAATAATGAATGGTGTGTGCGTGCGTGTGCAGTGCATATTGTATCACATATGTGTGCATGAGAACATTCTCATATATTTACGTTTCGTAAAGACTCAATAAACATAAGTGTTAATAGAGGTACCATTGATTGGTGTCTGCAGTAGTTGTAGCTCCATCTCATGGACGGACGATTGTAGGCATATTATGTTCAAAATGAAAAATCAAACGGTGCGCTCAAAATGTGTAAAAATTAATTTAACGTGTATGATTTTGTGCATGGATGTCGTGAACAATTCTACGATATGTAATGTTAAAATTTGGAGGGGAATAAATATTCATTGCAGTATACTAAGTGTCTTGCCTAGACACCGGAGTCTGGAACCTTTATGATATTTTCTGCTTCAGTTGGATATCTGTACGAAAATTAAAAAATTTAATTTCCTGTTCTTTAAAATTAAAAAATCGTCAGTTTTGATATTGATACAAATTTCAATAGTTTCTCATATAGTTCATAGAGGTACACAAATCTAAGTGATCAAAGCTGCGTAAAATAACTTTTATAGTCTCCATGGCTCGGGCTTTTAAAATATTTAAATAAGTTCAGTGAGATAGGGTCCGGTTCCAATATTTTCAAAGCTGTTTTAAGTACGGCTCCAGTTCCTGGTTAATATTATTATTATGTGGCTAAATTGTTACACGTCATATAGGTACTGCAGTGATATTTTTCGTATTAAATCTGCGCTGCTTCATCCTATGTTCATAAATGATATATTATAATACTTCAAGTATACACTGTAATATGTTTAAGTCATCCGTCGCGGAATGGATGTTTATATTATACAATACAAAAATAATAATTGTGAAATGGATATACTGTACAAATCACGATCGAACAACTAGTACTGTTATACCGCGTAGTCGCATACCAATATATTACAATAATAATAATAATGCGGTTGACGATAGGAGGTCCCGACGGCTGCAGAGTAGTATATAGATCTTGTACACACACACACACTCACACATATTATATATAATATATAAATATCGTATTTTATATAAATTATGACAGGAGTGCGTATAGTGCCCGTTATCAAGTGCGGTGTATGTATCGCAGGGGCCGCACAAATCATACACAGTGCATATAATGTTTGCTGCATTTATATATAGCCCACGTATGTATAAGGCCGCCTCGGATTTATGATCGACGATTGTCCGACGATATTAATATTACAAAATATTATTCGTATACGATAATATGCGAGCTATTTATTCAACCAAAATATCGCTCGCCGTCGATATAACAACATAATATGGTTAATATTAAATACGCATTTATATATATGAGTGGCGTACACATCATAATATTATATTACATAGGTACAATAAGTACCAATACGGTCTCGCACGACGACCACTGCATCGGCTACAATGTGTCTAACTGCAGTGCACACGGTAGTGAAAACGATAATAATAAAAAAACACGTGTAATTTATGATAATAGAACACGTTTAAAAGAAACAAAAACGAAAACAATACCGTAACTAATTAGAAAAATACTACGATATATGTATGTATATTAATAGTAATGGAGGCGTGGTATATATATATATATCTGTGTGTGTGTGTGTGTGTGTGTGTGTGTGTGTGTACAATGCACACCCGTCCAGTAAGATTTTATATATTATTATTTTTATTCTCTGTGGTTAATTGGTCTGTATCGCGCGTATCTATAATACAATATTATTATGTGCGTGCACGTAGACTACCTACCTATTTATACGGTATAAAATACGCCGACAAACCGCTTCTTTTAATTGCAGCCTCCGCCGCTTTTTCCCGCAATTAAAAAAACACACACACGCACACCCGGGTTAGTGCCTGTATACAGTTTATAAAATTATACCACGACGATGATGATGATAATAATAATAACAACAACGTGTGCAGCGGCGAGCACGCCGTATATTTTATCGTGTGATTTCCGACAAGGTCGCAGCTCCACTGCACGGCAGTCAATCAGTACTTGCCGGCAAGTCTTCGGTTTTATTGGCCGTGTGGACGTGGCCAAAAGCGACTTCGCCATTTTATACGTACCCACACACGCATACCCGCACACTGCACGCCAGCGCGCCCAACCGCCAGTATGTTATAATGCGTGTATATAGGTACAATAATAACAGATATATATACCTGTGTAACAAGGTGCGTGTGTGCGTGTGTGTGCAAGTACACACTGTACTTCGGCGGCGGCGGCGGCGGCGGCGGCGGTGGAGAGGCGAAGAAGTGGACGACGGGGAAAAATAATATTTTAATACACACTGTATGGGTACACGCTCGTCGTACCTACCTGTATATAGGAAGGTTTTTTTACATATATATCACGTACTCGTACAGTCTGCACGGTACGAAATACTACCCACTCGTCGGATCGGTGCGCCGCCGCCGAGGATCCGACCAGTTAATAATTTTACATTTTTTTAAAAATTTTTTTTTTTTTATTCTCTTTCGTCTTATACTATATGTATACATGCTATCAGAGAAGCCTGATCGGGTTTTGAATGGAAATCGAAGGAGTATATTATATTATGTACGCGCGCGCGAGCGCGCTCACACACACGCGCGCACACACACACACACACACACACACACACACACACACACGCGCGCACACACACACTGTGTCATATACGCTCGGTACACGACCACGGCGTCGCACAGACATATTATATAGGTGCGGCCGAACTGCGGATTTATAACGTGCTCACACACGCACACACATGCATATCGAACGTATTGCGCTCGCGCGGTGCAGCGCCTATAATGTAAGTCTGTCTCCCCGAATAAGAGATATCGGTTTCCGAGCTCTTGTTGTGTGTCCTTCTGCGAGCGTTCGTCCCATCCATAATAATAATAATAATATACGTATTTAAACATCTCACACACACACACACACACACACATATGCGCACGAGTATATTATATGTCACCGGTGCCGCCGCCGCCGCGGGATTATAACGCACTCATACACGCACACAATCACTCGCATAGTGTGTGTGTGTGTGTGTGTGTGTGTGTGTGTGTGTGCGTGGTTTTTTATGCGTGTGCGTACCAATATTATGTGTGTGTCCAGATGAAAACCGGTATCGGTTTCCGCCCGTCTGTCCCCGAAAATTTGTCACACAACTCACCTGCACCAGACTCTGTCGCGGTGTATTTATACCACGTTTTCTGTTGTTGTTGTTNTTATACCACGTTTTCTTCTGTTGTTGTTGTTCTTCATTTTCGACAGCTCGGGTTCGGGTTAGGTACCTACCCATATTTCAAGTCTATGTTATTATTGTGTTGTGCGAAGAAGACTCTTCGATTATACATATATATACATACCTACCCGTCTATACCCACTCACTGTACGTACAGTAGGTACCTATATAATGTGTCAATGCGGCCGCGTATAAACTATGTATGTATATGTGACATCGGGTGTCATAGGTAAACATATTATACATGTGCAAAATGCACGCGTGACGCGAATACCCAGTGGGTATAATATATGCCACACGATCTATTATACATAATATCAGTAGTACATATAAGCGCTCTCGGTATATAATATTATGTATTATTATTGGTATTTAAGAGTGTTTACCACACGCGGACGTAATGATATAGGTACATCCGTCACGAAGACCCGAAAATCATCACCTCAAATTATGGTTACATATTATTTTGGTATATAATGTCGAATAACTTATTAAACTGTACGAAAACACGATTGTTAAAGCGGTCTCAGTGTCTCACCGGTCACCATATTATATTTTATAAACATATCATAATATTATGTAAATAATAATAATTATGTTAACCTTATTGTTTGTCACCACTCACGACAGTTGATCGTTTTCACTGTCTTTTATTACGTTTAATAAATCGAATTATATAACAAAAATATAATAATCAATTACAATATGTGAGTGCAACTTAATCATATAAATATATAATCCGATATATCATATAAATATTGTTACTGTAATTCTCATAAAAATGTACCCAATAATAATTAATGTTCTACTACTGCGGTAATAAATTATTTATTTATTTCATGGGTACCTTCGAAAGTATAGGATTCGTATATCCGCATGTGTTATGACTAATGAATTAGTAATCGGCTTATCGCCATTCATCCACTCATCAACGTTTAACCGTTCATAATATATATCGTTCGTTAAAATTTTGATAGTACATTAATAAAAAAAAAACCATTTATTTATGTGTGTACTCTATAATTTGTTACGATGGTATTGTTTTTTTTCCACCCAGTTAATCGGTTTGAAGATTATGTCGAGTGTCGGAGTGTCATATTATTGCCATTTAATTCATACATATTATACGTGTTTATGTGTGTGTGTGTGTGTGTATGTACTGAACAAACATAATAATAATATACCAACAAAAAAAAAACGTGTAATTCGGGTTTAAATTGTTTTTTACGCGCATTGATATGAATGGATTTGTAAAAATAAAAACGTTCAAAATAATATATAGGTGTATGCATATATATATGTACTTATCGCTCACGTGTTTAGTTTTGGATAACAACTGGACATATAGCGTCTCCTCCCCTTTTTCGGTGATATATTACATAATATGTAGGTAGGTATAAATAATTACAAAACATGTTACTACCTATACCTCTATAACATTTATTACGTAGATAGATCCGCATCATCAACCTGGTAACCACGGTTTTCCGTTATATGTACTCACCGCATAAACAGTTCTTTATCATTCTGTTAAATTTTCTTATACCGACAGATACTTAAACTGCACATGTTGTTATATTTATACTCCATACATACCTATATAATGTCTATTGCACTTATATGACCTATATTTGTATACGTAAAAAAGGGTGAATGAATATCCATCATTTATTGCACGCAATAAACGTTGGAGTACCTACCTCTGGCAAATAACTAGTTTTTTCGTCAGTTTCTGCTTAGATATATTATTATATAGATCATAAACACTGTCTAGTTACTCAACAATTTAGAGAACTCTTCATGTTTGTATATTTATGTATGTACAGTACATACTATTATATATAGGTTCCTATATACCTATACATCCTACACACATACACTCATATATGTGTGTTAATATATAGCCACAATAAAATCCATATAGACTATATCGGTACCACTGAAGTTAAACGGCACGCGACAATCCACAAATAAAATATATATTATATATAATATTTTATATGCCATGAAAATAATAATTATTATTATTTATCAACAACAAAATATTTAATACAATTGAGATTACAATATGCAATATTACAAGGCTGGTCTACTCATATGGCTGCATGATGTAGTAAACCGACGGAGTCACTTTACACAAATAGTATATTTTAATTTTAATCTAAAAAATACTAAAATTAATAGTATATTTTAACCTACAAATACTGTAAGTAATGGCGTTAAACATATCAAAACCAAACCACTTCTGATCTAACGAGGCGCGTGGCTAATAGATTGCCCTATAGTCTTGCGAGTACATTTCCACGAAATTCATCTGAGGACGAACACAACAACAATTCCTAGTCGGTTCCTTTTCTAAATCCACTTACTATAGTCTCTTCCATGTACGAATTAGCTTGAGACAGCACCAACGGGACGTTTTGCGAGGCCCGGGGCAGATATTTTTCATGAGACCATAAAACTTTTTTTCGTAAGGCAAAACAGATTTACTGGCACGTCCTAGTACTCAGATAGAAGAATTTTTTTAAATATTTATTAAAATATAATATGTACAAATTAAATGTTTAGGTACACTAATTACACTAAATACAAGTGTTACACACAAATTTAAAAAAACATTTAAGATTTTAACATTAAAATTGTTTTGGACGTCACCGTCGTCACTCGCGTGATTTATTTTTTCTCTCACTCGTTAATATACGTACTCCAATTATTCTATCAAGAATCCCCGAATCCACAAGCTGCCACTTGTTTTTTAATTCGAAAAACAAAATTATAGGCACAAAAACTATCAATGACATGAAAAGCTCGTGGCCCCTAAAATGAGGGGGCCCTGGGCAACTGCCCCTTCTGCCCAGAGACTTTTCGCTCTGTCCGCATATTTAAACAACGTTTTAATAAAACTATTCATAACTAAAGAACAGTGTCTCTTGTTTAGGTAACGTATAACACACTCCGTCACACCTGGTCTGTACACTGCAGACGAATCCACTGTTCAAGAAATCTTTTTAATAAACGATATGAGGGATCACTACAATGATGGTGTGAGTAGGGTTCGACACAGAACAAAAAATAAACTTAAAATAAATGTGCATAAATAAACAATTTAACTAACTAATTTTATTATTGTATTTTATATAGGTACCTACTTAAAAGTGCTGTAGTTGAATTGAAAAAATAAAAGACGGGAATCCTTCTAAGAGTCTGAGAACTTAAAAATAATTAGCGACCCTATATGATGTACTTGACTTAACTTTTGTTTGGAGCCAAACCCTCCGCCCCAACAATCAATCCTCAAAATATTACAATACACAGAACAATTAACTTACATTAATGAGCGAATGAAATCAATATTTTTTCATGTATTCATTTCCATAATAATATCAATTTCCTGGGTATTTTTCTTGGATCCATGACCACTTACTTGTTATCTTCGGTCAAATAGTTTATGGTCAATATAATACCATTAATACCTACTCTACGGAAAAGTCACCATTAATTTTTCTTTTTATCATCAATCCCAAATTGTTGAACTGCTGAAAATGCGGTTACAAGGATGAGGGAATTGATTTATCGGCAGTTATACATCGAATTAGTATACATGCTTTACAGTTTTACACTTTAATTTTTGTCCGATAAACTTCCTTATATTATTATGATGTCCTGTATTTGTTACGAAATTATGTTAAAACAATACGACGCATTGTTAAGTTAGGTGATCATCACGTTCGTGATTATACGATGTATACTCGTATTATGTACTATTCAATAAGATTTTTCAAAGTATAAAAATTACAAAAATAATGTCTACCTATGTTAAAATTATTTTGTAAAGAATTTACGACCCTCCCCATTGCACTGAAAATAATAAGTAGGTATCACACCCCTCCCCTTTATGCTGTGCTAATTCCTACTATATAATACGCCCGTATGTAATAATAGCTGGTACGTAGCACGTAGGTATAATCTATCTATATATATATATTTTAATAAACTCGGCCTGCTACATTTTTTTCAAACAATGAATTCACATCGAATTTCCAACCAGTGATACTATAATACGAATAATTTATAATAAGTTCTACATTCATATTATATAATTACTAAACGATATGAATACATCGTACGTTAGGTAAACGTACCTATATATGTAAAGCCTTAATTTATTAATGTATATGATAAAATAATAATATAATTACCTACTATTTAAATTTCGTTAGGAATTTCGTACGAGGCGATAAGACTGAAACATTTCCTCCGATCAAATCTAAGGAGGCATCTATCCGTTTTAGTTATATAATAATAAGTTATGTGTGTGTATGTGTGTATGTAGTAAACGTGGCAACTTCCGTGTGAAATTCTCGAGTACGTTTCGAAGACTATATTATATTATTATTATTATTATTATGAAATAAACAAAAGTGGATTACGATAGACGATATACCAATACCATAACCAACATTTAATTCATTTCGTGAACTGATTTTATCGTATACGTAAGTACAATGTCAAAATCAAATATCGAACATTTATGTAGGAATTTATACAATCTACATAAATACAGCGAAATGTACGCACTGCAATATGATTCTCGAGAGTATGATTTTCAGGATCACGTGAAAATTCTTAGGACCCAGAACAATATACCATTGGGAAAATCAACCAAATTCACCTCATAACATTTTAATCGTAATGTAATAGTCATTTTTCCTTTAAACAACAATTGTATTGATTTTAACAACTGTTTGTTGAATTAATAAGTAATATTTACTAAAACGCACCATATTATATTTAAATGTTATATGATGTTAAATTTACAATTTTCAATTTCACACTTCTGCAGACAATAATACAGATACTCAGACTAAATCACACTAAACCCTTAATAATGTGGCTAAATAAAGATTAGCACACATAATATTGTCGTATATTATATTCTATAAGTTGAATTAAACGTCAGGGAAGATTGTTATTCATGATTTCCGCGTCTTTGACGGGTAATAATGACTTGACACGATGAGAGTGTTCTAACTAGGCACTGGCAGGAGCCTTTATAATTCCTCCGATTCAATTCGCAGATTTCTAAAAAACAAAATTTAAATTCTATATCTCACTCTCTAAAATTTAAATGTTAGGTTTCAGTTATTAAAAATGTTAATTGATTAATACCGATATTAATCCATAATCCTAATATTATAAATTATAATTTATGCATATAATTACAATATTTAAACAGCATAGTTTGGAAACTTTGGTTAAGTACACATTTTCACAGTTGCATATGAACTGATTCCTAAAAAAACCTTTTGGCTTTAGACTTTTAGAAAGAAATGAGTACCATTTATCTTAGATACACATAGGTACTGTGATAACTAATTGAGTCCATGTTTTAATATTAACTGAGTTTCACTCAACTTAAAAAAAACATCTTATTTTACATTTGCACAGACTTATTAGGACCATCTGTAACAAAAAACTGTATTTATGTTTAAAAATGTTTTTTATGTCTGTCTTGAACATTTTATTGATATGTGTAATGTACTGCAGGTATTTATGTATAGTAATAAATATAAATAATTTTTAATAATAATAACAATAATACTTAATATTCAAATCGCATGTCCAATATTGGTAAATTGTATGATATTTAAACGTTGTGCGGCTAATGACCTTAGTAGTCGAAGTTTTAATCAAAATACAATTTTTAAAAAAAACTTTGTAATTAGGTATTCTAATCAACAAGTTGAATTTTTTTTTTTTGAAATGTTACAGCTGTATTTTTTCTTTGATTTATTTTTCTTTGATTTTGTTATAATTTATTTTATTAACTATATTTTAGTATTTCTCATTTTTAAAAATACAATTTTTATTTTTATCTAATGAAATTCATTCAAATGGTAAGAACAATGTTATGCTGTATTATAGTCGCATTCTATGCGTATATACGATTGATATTTATAATTAACTTTTCTCAAGCTCTGAGTCAATCAGTTTATTTTCGTTTCCCAATTGCTGACTCAATTGTGACAGTTACTGGTTTATTAGTTAGAATGAGACTCAATTAGTATTGCACAACTTTTCACTACATCTTATCATTTATTTATTACAAACATAATAATTAAAAATATATATTATACATAATAATATACATATTATAGGTTTTCCCTTTTTGTTTTTTGAAACTATCATTTTACAACCAGAATATTAGGATGCGAACTATAATGGGCACGCATCCATGGTATTACAGTATATTCTGTACACAATATACCTATATTAAAGTACCTACTTTACTATATATAAAGTAATTAATTATATACTCGTTAGGTACTCGTGTTATAGTGGCGGTATATAGGGAGGACTAATAACACTAGTAATATTCATGATGATAATATAGTCCGGACTAAAGTTGGCAGTAAATTATAACTAGACACACATATATACATATACTCCATACAGTCTAGATGTCTCCGCGGTATTGTTTCATATATATATAAATAGGAAGGTTGTAGGTACGTTATATATATGTAGGTACATTTATGAATTCATATTGTATGGTCTATGCACTTATATTATACCTGTGCACGTTAGAAAACGTTTGTTTAACTGTCCGTAAACTATATAATATATATGTATACATACTGTTAAAGTGTGTACTGATATATATAATTAAATATGGCTGTTATTCTTTTCGCATTTTGTCTACAAAAAATGTACAGAAGATGTACTTATAATATAAATTATAATAAAATGTTGTTATCTTTGTGTGTATGATCTTGTTTTGGACGTGATGTACATCACCCGCGCGTAATTAGCAATTATACTATAGGTACCTATACAATGTAGACATCAGAGGTCGTAAAAATATATTTACACACACACACACACACTCACACACACACACATACACACACACACACACACACACACACACACACACACACACACACACAC
>NW_019101803.1:41982-55789 GCF_001856785.1 Myzus persicae | reverse complement strand
ACACACACACACACACACACACACACACTCGCGCACACGCACGCACGCATATTTAGCCTAATTAAAAATGCATCTACTTAATATGTAGGTCTGTATAACTGGTGAATTTATTGTATTATAATAATATGTATCATTGTACCTACATGAATTATATTGTGATTTATTTTTGTACAACAAGTTTGACGAAAAGCAACCACTCGCATTAGGCACGCATTAAAATTATAACAAAAATAATTAAACTACAATTAAATTTTACATAAAATAATAATAATAATAATAACAATAATAATACTGTTATTACTGTTGCCTAATATAGTGCTCATGTGTTTCCCTAAAACTATATAATATATCACTTAGTATATGAGCGCTGATTGCTATTAAACGTGTTTACATTAAGACGTATTGTTCTACATGCTAATTTATAATTTATTTTTCCTGGAATAAATGAAGAGTAAGTATATATACCTATATATATGTATAAACATATGTACACTGATGCACTAGCTTATCCGACACATCGTTATATGACTATTTAGATATGCATTATAATAATAATGACAAATAGATTACTATATGTGGTATGTTGTATTTGTGACATTTACATATAGATATATACATTTCAATACAATGTTGCATTGTTGCATAATACAACGCTCATACATGTATATCATCGTTTCGATTACCAATATGGATATAAAATAATATATATAAGACTGCAAAATATAGGTAACTATATTTTATAATATATTTAACCGATGATCGTCGTTAATTATGAATTTATAACCCGATAATTATAATATATACGTATATTAAAATCACCGAGTACTTATTTATAGGTATTTTTGCAGGCATCATGCATAATATAATATTATTCGTACTATACAAATGCATTCATATTTGCGATAATGCGACGTATTATAAAAATATATAATTAAGTATAGGCGCCTACAACTTAAAAACTGCAATTGCGTAAATGTGATATGCACAACTGCATAAGACTACAGCAATACCACAATAATAATATTTTATACTATCCGAATTTTCTCTGTATAATTGTTCGTATAAACGTACTTGCACGCCTCCTGATGGTTCATAAATTGATTGAGGTCTGAGGACTGCCGGATTCGTATCAGTGGTATCGATGGTGTAGATATTATTTACCGTGGTTCGGTGACGATTTCAAAAAATCCTTTACTATTCCGCACGCAGTTCTTCATGACCTAGCGCCGCCGTGATTCTAGTGGTGTCCAATAGATTGGTTGTATTTTCAATTGTTGTAAAAAGGGGACCCAAGATTCAGATGCATTTTAAAAAAATAAGTGAAACACCATAAAATCCAACAATAGCAACGTATAAGCAGTGGCGTTTTCCCTTACCGATAAAAGAGTAAAATCTGATTTAATACACCCGTATGGTGTTGTATACAACGACGGGATAAAATGCTCACAACCGTATCCTATTTACTCCAAAAATATCACTACGATGATGATGTCTATTATATTAAATAAATTGTATTTAATATATATACCTATATTCTATATAGATTAAAGGTCATGTGCATAAATTAATCACGATAAATGTTACATTTACATATTATATAGGTATCTACATATATTATAGACAAATTGATTCAATTTTAGTGGACTGCATGTATATGTCTGAATGATTGACATTCCTATTTTTCCATATGATCGTCCATGTTATTAAGTTTCACGTATATTAACGTGTTATTGACATCAACAAAGTAATCAATATACTTTTGCAAGACAAAAACAAAGGTTTAATATTTAATATTTAAATTACGTTACTATAAAATTATAAAACTAATATATTTTTCTGAAAGCAGTCTTAACCCCTCTTCCCAATTCAGATTTCTAAATCAGTGCCAGTTTATATCTATACAATTAGATTCATTATATGTTTGTTATTTTGTATATTTCTGTATAGCTGTATACGTATATACAGATAAAATATCATACAATATATATAATTGGTAGGTCGTACTTATAATAGGTATACATATAATATGATGTAATGGATAATGTATACATATAATATATTATGTACTATAGGTATAAACCCAATGAAATACTCAAAATGTATATATAATATGTAACTCGCGTCTAAATATACTAATACTGTTCAGCGTTATACCTATATACAATTATGCAAACTAACTTAATTGTGTTTCTGATTAAAATTGGCATTGTTACAAAAAAAATCATGTTTAAATTCGTGCATAGGACGTTATTTTAGGTATACCTAGGTATGCATATTTATTTAAGTACCTATGTATCATCATGTAATTAACTCCGGAATTTTAGACATTAGATCAATTTATAGATAACTCGTTACATATGTACCTATACCTACCTATATTTATTGAATATTTATTTAATTTGTTTAAAACATTTATAATATTGTAATATATATGCAAGTAGCTGGTATATACTTATGGCCAAAATATAATTAAATGATTTAACATAGTAATTATAGGTATATAGTAAAACATAAAATAATTAGTCATCTCATAAAGTCAAAAACTTTCATTTCATGAATAATTACATATTTTCTGTAGATATTATAAATTATAACATATGGATAGAAGAAAAATGTTGTCTTTTCACATAAAATTTAAAACATTTGATAGAACTAGATGAAGTTTCTTATATATTTTTTTTTTATAATATAGGTTATTATTAATGTACAGATTTTATATATAGACTATATTTAGGTATATGGAGTTTATACAGGAAATAATAATCACACATAAATATATACGCATTATTGTAGGTACACTGAAGTAGTATTAATATTGTGTAAAATATTTAGAATTATTATATTATGTAAGCATTGTAAACATTAAAACATCTATACCTATGGGTATTGCTAATAATCTACAGAATCGTAATTAAATAATTTTTTAATTATGATGTCTTAGTAAATAGTACTGTAGGTACATATTTTGAATTTTAAGGGCTGTATATGTATAACTCAGTAACTTAACACTATTAGTAGTTTATATAAATTAAATGATAACACAATTTGTTATCATTATTAAATTAATTGCAGTTTGCTTACTAAATATATTATCTCGATTCGATTTAAGTTCATCGTTTGAAGTGGATATCTACTCATAATTAATTTATATTTATAAAATCATAGAAAAAATATGTTTTGTCATTAAAATATTCGTGAAAAAGATGTTTGATATATTGATATATGAACCTCATGTTTGACGCCCATATGGGTATATATTAGATATATTTATTTGGATGTATAATTGTGTAGCCATGTAGGTATATATAAATATATTAGAGATCTATAGGTATATATATGTATTTATATGCAGTTTTGGACAAACCTCATCTATACATTTTTTTTATATAAAATATAATATGATATAGGAATACGTGTATACTTATTTATATTCAACAGATGGCATTCGACGAGTCCACTTTTTTATCTGGTTAAAGAAAACTATGATGATATATTATATCCACCTAATAGAAAATACTATATAGTTTTACCCTGCATGCGAGATATTGTATGACGCATTTATTTATATGGATGTATATATTATATATTTACTTATGGAATATTAGTTAAATTGAATATCAATTAGGTACCATATATACATATATAATACATATTGATCGTTATATCCTAACTGTAATAGGCGCATATACATATATATATATTATAGATACCTATTTATAATAGACATTTGTTTTTCGTCTTTTGAAAAGTTTAATTTATGCGCATCATTTAAAGAGTCCGGTTTCAATAATTTATAATGTATATATACCTATGTATGATATTATAATGTGTATACAAGCATATATAATAATATAAATATAACCTAATAACTAATAAGCAATAGTATTATATAATATTACATATATGTAAACGTACATACTACATTAATACGCATACCTAAACGGGCTATATATATATGAAGACAACAAGCTGCAGACGTCGGCTGCTATAAATACGCAAGTCTGACAATATAATAATTTCCTCCGCGGACCGCCGCGTATATATTCTCCTCCTCGCAACCCCTCGCGAACCTTCATCGGACCACCGCTACCACAACCATCGCCATCACCACCCACCCTAGAGTCTATATATGCAGTATCTACAGTCTACACCACATATTATACAAACATATATATATACCTGAAGCACACTGATCAAAGGAATTTCCCGACCGTTTGCCGGCAGATATATGTACATATATATTATTATATAGTAGCCGTCGTGCAGCTCGTGTAGTATACATATAGGTATAGGTATACAAATATAAAATATATATACGGCATGTACGCTCTTATACGCAATATTATAAATTTCCGCCGATCAAATACCTATATATACCTATATGCTTAAATATATAAATGATGGGAGACTGCTGTGAGTGGGAGAGATTAATATATTGGAAACGGATAATAACATATATGAATAGGTATAGGCGAATATATTATTATGTACAGTACCTACCTATATACGCATACCTATAAACACCAGGTCGCTTTTATCAGTAAACTTATATTCATTTATAGTAATTAACGCCGTTATACATTATTTAAAATCTAGGTAGGTGCCTACATTAAATTAATGTCCAATTACTAATGACTATATCCACAATAATAAGATGACATCAAATATTGCTGTGAGTGATATGGATGTATAAAAATATCAGAAAATTGTTTTCATCGGTGGCGATTTTTTGCGTTGTATTATAATATGTACCTATAGATAGGTGGTATAATGTGATACCTATATGTACGGTATAGTTCAATAATATCTATTTATAAAAGAATTTGTCAAAATTATTTATCGGCGATGATCATCGTCGCCGTCGCCGTCGCCGCTGCCGCTCGACTTAGACGGCGCGTGCACTCTGCGACGTCCGTCCGTGTTTCAATAAAATAAAATAGGAAAAAAGTATATATAAAAAAAAACACACACACACAATAATAATAAAACTACACCGCAAACATTGTGGCGGCGGCGATCGCGATCGGGGGTAGTGTGGGGGTGCGGGCGGTCGCGTCTCAGCGATTGGCCGGCGCGGGCCACGTCCACGCGTGGCCCGGTGGGCGGGTCGCACGACCGAGCGTGGAGTGCGGAGTGGGGGCGGCCGAGTGGCGGTCCGTCGGCCGTCGCCACCGCCGCCACAACCGTCGTTCAGTCGCCGTCCAGAGACCGTACCGTGCGTGTCCCATCGAGCGTGCGCCCGCCGTCACACTCACACTCTCTAACGTGTACACGCACACATACACACACACACACACCACCACTGTACCATTATAATATTGTCGCGTACAACCCCGCGCGCATCCCTCGACCGCGCCGGAGAGGGTAGTTGTTGTCGTCGTCGTGACATTGCTTAATTTCGGAATTTTTTTTCCACCCTCTCGCGCTCCAACCATGGAGATCAGATAACGAACCGTGTTTTATTTTTCAAATCCGTTTTCGCACGTCGTTTTTTTACTTTGATTAGCCCCTATACCACTTTAGGTCCGCCGTAAATAGGATATATTACCTATATATACCCCGTACGGACTCACTCGCGGTTTAAGTTCGCGTGCGAAAACAGTATAATATACTATTATATATACCTATACTTCCGATTTATATAGAGAAGTATACGTTATTTGCACAAACCGGTACAAATACAACTCAACACAAATGGTTACTATGTCGGCGTATTCTCAGTTCGGTTACGCGTATCCAACCCCCGGACAACAGGTAAGAGATATAAATTATTATATAGTGGTACACTGGTACAATGATATTATAGTGAATCAATTTGTATTTTTATTATTCTTCGTTGTATTTCATCATAATATGCTAACAGTAGTCTGCTTACACAATTCATGGACAGGTATCTATTATTTTCTCTTCACGCGTACTTATATACATGTATTTTAATTTTTGAGATTTAATATAACCGTTTCACGTAATAATTCAATGTAGGTACTTACGAGTGACCCGTCATTTCTTTAAATAATTATTATTACAATTTCTGATGTCGGTATAGGTGCATTGTATTTACCTATATATAATTTTGATGAACTTCTTATAAACATATTATACATTTATCATCTATTTCTGATTCACACATTTCTGAATTACAGAGTAAGTTCGAATAGGTTCGAATAGTAAAACATTTATTTTAGCTAGTCATAATTGTATGTTTAATAGTCACATAATATTTTTTTTCACGCGTTAAATAATTTAAGTAAGTTTATTTTTCTGAGCCGTTAATAAATATTTTTACGAGTAATCTAAT
The DNA here is from genome assembly GCF_001856785.1 of Myzus persicae. Classification (NCBI taxonomy): domain Eukaryota; kingdom Metazoa; phylum Arthropoda; class Insecta; order Hemiptera; family Aphididae; genus Myzus; species Myzus persicae. The sequence goes on along the minus strand of NW_019101803.1, from coordinate 49,491 downwards.
TTAAATCAGAAAAAATATTGTATTTATTTTTTTATTTTTTTTATATTTGTAGTTTTTAGTAAGTGATTTACTGATAACTCTTGAATAATACTTCGTTAGCTATACGCTTAAACTTACTTAATATTTACATACAATTAATTAAGTATTTACTTATTTTTCAATATGTGTTTTATTCCAAATAATTTTGAGTCTAATATGAGTGTAATTTAATTAGTTTGTTTTAAATATCTCTTATTCTATTCGCATTTAATTATATCTTATATATAGGTAAGGTTTCTATATTGTTCTATCAAAATTATAACAAACTATATACTTAATCATAACTCTGCCATCATAATATTTACAGAATTTACAATATTATCAAAAAAAGTCCAAAGGTATTTGTATTTTATATCCCACATCTCTAAATTTGCTTTATTACTGTAGTCTATATAGATATAATAATACTTCATTCTACAGAGTTAAGTACATTACAACGTGTAGGACTATTGAGAATATAACTATAACAATAGTACCTAATAACATACTTACATAATATATCAAAATATAAACAATATACCAACAATATTGAACATTTGAAATGCATAATTGTCTTTAAATGGATCTATAATAAAAAAGTAATAAATAGTAAGGAGATAATTATAATAAGTAATGATAATATTATATAATATAGTATGTATATAGAAGCAGACTAATAAAAATACAAATTTGATCATTAATTTAATAACATATAATGTTGGTTTTTACTATCAATCAATATATTATTCATAGTATATATATTATACCGTTTGATATTTCTAATTATCGGATATTAATAATTTGTTATTTCTTATTTGATATCGGAAAATGTTATCGAACAATGTTGCTGTAAGATGACTATATACATTAAAACTTTGACTAATTACATAAGATATATTATTATAACATATTGGTTAAACAAAAAAAGCTAAATTAATACTATAGGTTCCTATAAACTATAGAGCATATATTGTTCATTTTAATTTATTTTGAATCTATATTTGTACATATATCATACAAAATTGTTTTTTTTTTAAATTGAAATTCTTATAATAAAAATGAGTTTATATTTTAACCTTTATAAAATTGAAATTATCATTAGTTATTAATTATGAAGTTAAAAGTTAAAGGTTTAATGATGTATGTGGGTATTACCTATACAAGGTACAATAACTGCAGCATGTACCTTTAGACTATTACTGACTTACTGTGTACCTACATATTAATCTAAAAATATTCGTTAAGAGCTCGTGACTTTTGAATACCAATCATTTCATCAAACATTATAGTATAATTATATATAATATATATATAAATACATATTATATCGATTAAATTACATATAATATATACAAATAATATTTGGTTCTATACTCCTATAATATGACAAAAGGTGTCAATGTATATATATACTATATGTATAAAGACATACTTGCACTGAGATGTTCAAGAGTTATATAAAATGAGATCTCTTATCTGTTTAGTACTTTATGCACCACGTCTGTTTATTTTGAGGGTTATCCGAAAGACTTATTACATATTTTTTAATTTTTTTTTACAGTTTTGTTTATATCATATACAATATACATAGTACATACCTATTATACATAAAGCGTCGGACATAATATTATGAAGTTCTGAGCTTTGAAATTGTAATATATTTGCAAGGGTAGCCTATATATATGTATATAATATGCTAATGAACTAAAATAATGAACTATGGCTGAAAAGGGGACGATTAAAACTGTGTAGCTATACCTACACGTATAGTTAATTTTTAAAAGTGTAGGTTCAACAATTAACAATAATGTAAAAAATCTTATAAGGGATTTCGGATGCAGTACCATGTTTCCTTAACGATCGTACGATCGTTGGAGGTTGACGAAAGCGTTTATTAATACGTGCAGGCAACCCACCCCGATCGAAATATTTATTAACTCCATACATAAACTGCTCGTTATTTAGCCATCAAAGCGGTCGATCATTATAATATTACATAATATATAGGGTTTTCGAAGTACTCATCTCGTTTATTATAATATATAAAATTACAATTTGTGATTTAAATAATAGGTGTATAGGACGTGACAAATAATCGAAAATAGAATGATTAATTTAACGTGGAATACATATAATATTATTATGATTGCATATTATAGTGTCCAACTGTTATAATAGTGGTTACTGGTTAATGCGTTTATTATTTAAAAGTCCGTGCAAACTGCTCATATAACTATTGTAGGTTATATTAAGAATAATTTTATATTTAAAAAAAAACATTGGACCCCACCCCCCACACCCAAAATTTGTTTTCAGTTAGGGCCATGTCACCATGATATAAACATATACCTATCCTGTATAGGTTTTTGAAAGATAACCTTCATTTCTTTTTTGTAAAACAATGTTCTAGACCAATGTATTTTCACCAAAATTGTTTTAAACGCATGTTTTTCGTATTCATTCAAAGTATAAATATAATATTATGTAGGTGAGTATAGGAAGGTATATTTATGTATATATATATATATATATTATATAGATATAGGTATAGAGATAGCATAGTATATTCTACATAAGCAGGGTTTTGGATTTGGAGCTTAATGTAGGGTCAATGTGGGTTGGGACACTAACGAGATTTCGAATTTGAAATATATATAAGGGCGACAGCGTTCTAACCTAACCTAACCTAACCTGCACCTTTCTGGGTCCTTCGGCTAGCCCCAACGATTGAAACAATGCACTCGGACACTGGGGCAGATTACCGCGCGAAATCCACCGGGAGTGTATATATCCCCCTATTATTTGTGCACGCATATACATGTACCTATATATATATACCTCCATTCGTATTATTATAATCGACGACAACAATGGGCGCGCAGCAGCAGATGAAATCGGATATTGTGCGAGCGCGGCGCCACGGTCTTCGTCGTCGTGACGCTTATATAAGGTAGGTATATAATATGTATATTTATGTATTATATATAAATAGGTAGATACCTTCACGGCTCCTACACCCTCATGGCTACTGCCGTCGTCTTCGTATACATGAATGTTCATCGTGTAGTTAGTCTGTTTCGTCAAAATCCTTATTTTTACCGCTGCCGCATTACAATGATATAACTGCAGTATATATAAATATTATATACCTACGGGTATACTAGCCACAACTGTAAGTAGACTGCAGTGGTTGTACTGACGAGACTTCCATGTGTGGCGCCAACGGCACAGCCACCGTCGCGATAGACAAACACAGATAACGACGATTGTTAAAAAAAAAAAAAATAATAAAGCAACTTATTATACCATTATAATAATATCAGCTACCGCATAAAAATGACCTTATTAATTTAAAAAATATAATGTTTGTAAACTCTCCACGGGTGCGCTGTTGCTCGTTTTATTTTTATATTTTTTATCAACGTTTCGTAGTGCACAAAGGCTGCGCCATCTAATTAAATTTCCTACTATACTAATCTATATGCATATATGAGTGCTAAGTAGTTGATAATATGTACATATCAACGCGGATGAGAACATTTGTTGTTTACCGCAAAAGCCGCCTCGCCATGTTATAATAAAACGTCGGCCGTTATCGGTTTGGACTATGGTTTTCTAATTGGAACTTATGTTCCCAATTCATTTATAATATGTAATATGTATGCATGTATATATGTATGTATACGTGTGCATACAGAGCGTATATAATATTAAGATAAATTGTATTAAATGCCGGTCTAAAAGTCGTATTTACGACTTAGTACTGTGTGTTATACACCGTCATTATTGTATCGACTGAAATAAATTATGACAAGCATTAATAAATCGTCCATACAAGATTCGTAAAATTCGACGTTTTATATGTTTGTATAAAATATGTAGGTACCCTATGAGAAAAAACCGAATTACGCACTTATATATATACTATATTATAAACATGTAGGTACAGTGTATACACACTGCACTGCAGGTCGTATTGATAAAACTCGTGTTTTAACAAATTACCAATTATGTGAATAATTTTAAATCAATTACCTAATAAAGTATAAATTAATCATTAAACATTTACTTATATCTACTCGGATGTTACTAAAAAGGACCGTTTCCACTCCCTAGTCCCTAATTAAAAATAGTAATATTTATAAAACAAATTAATTAACATATTGAAGGTTAAATTATAGATTATATTTTTTCAATTTAATAAACAACAAAATTCGTTTAAGAGGCGACGCCTTACCCGCGTGTGACGTGATGTTTCCGTCTTACTTGGTAACGCACGATAGCACATAACAAATTGTACGTTCAGAAGTATCTGTTTTATTGATTTTTTTTTATTTATATAGCTTTAAGTAACAACTAATATAGCTCAACAGTTATATAGTTATATAGTTCATCGATTTTACTCAGTCATTTTTGCAGATATTCGAGTTAATTAGCCAATTAAAATATTTAAAGGTATACGAACAGGGCACCACATAAGCTTTGATGATGTTTTAATTTTGTGTAAAAAACGAGCATTTTAAAAAGTTAATTTTATTTAAAATGTGTTTTGTGAAATATTTCATTTAAACCGTATAAATAAAAAATTATTATTTTTATATTTAAAAAAAAATACTAAACGATATTTTATTCGGATATAGATACCTGCGTAACTTGTATAGAACGTCAATTATATGAAGTAAGTAGTATGGTTTTGACTGTAAAACAGACGTCATGGCTGAAATTTATTACATTATATCTTTTGAACTCATCGTAACGATGCTCAACGCGTTTTAAAATCACTCTTCCATGGATGTCATCATGTAGAGATGTATACAATAAAATTAAACTATAGCTCAACAGCTAACATGATCCTGAATGGTTTTATACTTTTTACGATAATACAATTTTTATTGGACTGCGGTTGATGTAGTGTAAACAATAAATATGCTCAAATATTAATTATCATTGAATTGTCCGTCATTGTGAACGAGCAAAATTGAATTTATTAATAAAGGAACATAATATAATATAATGCCTATACATACATAATGTGTGTAAATAATATATAATACAATTCTATATTGTTTCGACAAATACGATTTTCGTATAACTTCCGGTTTTACTCTGGGTTGAAGTTCTAATGGGAAATTGTTGTAAAACAGTTTGTTACGGTTTGTTTTTCGCGTAATATATGTACTATATAGAATATAGATAGATGTACATAGATACTGCTACGTAGCTTTTTAATTATCTCACATGACGTGAGTTGTTATATATATATACATATATGTAGGTACAATATACATCACACGCGCGCGCCAGTTACTGACAAGTTATGGTTTTTAATTAAAACATTTTTATTCTTAGCGTGGGAATTACTAATTATCTCAATTTATAACCGTTGTGGGTTTCTATCCACCGGAGCAATAACGGCTCGATTTTACTCGGCATAGTTTTCGGATTTTTTTTGGCAATTAATAATTATAAACCCAAAAAACCAAAGGAACCTCGTTACGGCGAACCGCTCACGTATACGCATTTTATTTATAATATAATATATAATTATTAAATAGGAAATGCAATATAAAAAATATACGGTCACTCGTCGCGATGGTTATATTGTTGTACGTTTTCCCGTTTTCTTCCGTTTTCATACAATTTTCCGTTTTTTTTTTGTTCCATAATAAATCATATAATACAATAAATTATGCATTATACTATTGTACCTCAATGACATCGTTTAGCAGCCAATATTGAAAGAGTCGTTTTCTCGAGTCTATTTGATGCGACGAGGTCGCTCGTGACTAGCAATTCGAGCTGCGGGCGGAGTGTAAGGTATATATTATATATAAATAGTTACCTATAAGTTATAACTAATTGCATTCCTACTTTACACACAATGTCTACCGTAAGTCTTGCGGCGCGCGTATATATGCATTAAACGCGTGCAGTCGCGAGTATATAATATATAAGTAGTATAAGTACGAAAATCAGCAGCCGAAGCTTCACGGTCTACCGATCGGCTACCGACAATTTATTATATACGTATACATTTTATGATATGAAGCTAGGTGTATACTATTTTTTTCATTTCATTGTTTTCACGGCAATAGGATATGCGACTTTTAATTATTATTGTTTCTCGCGTGCTAATGGAATACAATAAGCGCGACGTTGTTTTGATTATATTTTTCATTTTCCACCCAACGAACATCGAATATTAACCTATACATTTATATTATTATATATTTCTAAAAGTTTTGATTTCATTATTCATACAATGTTATCTATTATATATGCCGCCGTGCTGGTCGGACACGATATATGAATATTTTAAATATGTTTATATATAATGTATATTGTATACCGATTTCGGCGCAAATGAATCATTTCGGATGGCAGTGGTAACCTGCGGAGATGGTCGCCGGGCGACGGGGTATAGCGACGTACGCGTATATTGCGGGAGAGCGGAAAAAAGTATAATATATTAATATAATAAATAATCGTAAAAAACGGTCACAGCGCCGGGTGTATATATATATACAATATACGATAATCTTGTCAACATTTTTTTCTACTTTTTAATATTATTATTTTCCAACAATAAGCTCGTATATTATTTCGTTCATGTCGTGTGGGACGTTAAGTATGTAAACAATGTGTCAACAGCTCTCTCGGAAAGAGATGGAAAAAATATAAACAGGAGACTTTTTTCTCTCTTTCTATTTATCCATCTCTATATATAATATACAACTTAAAATATTCCACGAAAAAACAATATCTTATTATATTTTATACTCTCGGGCAGGGAAATTATGGGCGAGAGGGGTAGACGAAGGCAACGGCTATTCTTGTTCGCCTAGGCTATGAGTTATGACACATGTTTCTTATACATATATATATATAGTAAAAAACACGAGTTTTCCCTTACCCGCAATGTATAGTTGATTGATAACCCGGCGAAATTCGCCTATCGCCCGCGTTGCAATTAAAACGCGTTACGCATGACGAACTCGACAATGATGTCGTATATGTGTGTATTACAACTTATAAATATCATAAGTTCACTGTGCATATACATAGATACTATTGAAAATGTTAATTAACAAAAGCACATTTTAGCGCATTTATAATAATACATAGGTATAGGTACAATAGAGTATTAGAGTGCAAGCAGCAGTGTAGAATGCAAAAAAAAAATAAATAAATATAAAATACGCGCGTGTGGGTATTTTATGTTATATGTATATTATGTACGCGTATAATATATATTTATAATATATAACCGTAATAATGGCTGTTATCAGTACGACGATCAAACGCATCGCATATATACACTCTGTGGTGGTGTGTTGTGTATGTACGCACGTATATAGCCCACGAAAACGGGTTCATAAATATTTATGAATTGTTACTGCGTGTATAAATTATATAGAATTTTATTACGTTACTACACCCCACCATTGGCCTCCTACCCGTTTGTGTATACGGTATTATATATATATATAT
>NW_019101803.1:0-41543 GCF_001856785.1 Myzus persicae | reverse complement strand
TATATTCATCTACTATAGCGGCGTGCGTGTTTGATGTGCTTAGGTAACCGATAATATTTCGCGTGCGACAACAATACTGTTAAACAATAATAATAATAATAATAATAATAATATATTATAATATTATATTAATGCGCGTATAATCGTGTAAAGGTTTCGAAAAACACGGGCATCGACACCTGCCCACGGTTTCCATCGAATATATAACCGACGACGTCGCATCGCGTTTGTTCCGCGTCGCAGTAGACAATAATATTATATATATATATATATATTTATATTATGGCGTTACATAAAAAAAAACTGCGGCGGCCTATACAGTCAGGTATCTATGCTTATATAATAATAATATAAAGCCCATAGGCGTGTGTGTATGCGCATAATATAATATATTGTTATATTTTCATTATTGTCTATACCGCTGCCGCCCGGTTCATTCCGGTCTATTGGTTTTTGCGGTCGAGTTGGTGTCGACGACGACGAGATATAGATAATATAATATATTAATATACGTAAGTGCGTATATGTATAATAATAATATATACCTTTCTTGAAAACCCGACGAAGCGCTTTCGGGTTCACACCTCACAACCGGTCTACTCGCCACCGTCCACAGTGTTTGTGTGTGGACTCCACACACACACACACACACACACACACACACACACACACACACACACACACACACACACACACACACACACACTGTGACTGGTATCGAATGGCCAATTAAAATAATTATACGACGACAGACGCCCGCCGCCCGCAGACGGGACTGTCCGCGCGAGTAATAACGTCGTAGCCGCCCGTCGTAACACTATGCGTGCGCACACCTAAACCGAGGTGACGACGGCGTTTAATGTTACGAAACGTATCAATTTCCTCCGAGCGCGTAGATTTTGCGTGAAAACGACGGTCTGTACCTATACTACTATAATATAATAATAATAATATTTTCCGTACAAAAACTATATATACCTCGACGGTTTTGTTTGACAGCCTGCAGTTGTCCGAGTATACCTATGTGTGGTTGCGCACTGTTTGTACACAAACTCGTTTTTGCGACAACAATACGTTACATTATTATTATTATTATTATCAGCTATGCTTTTTCTCTGATGAATATTTAAATCAATCGTCACGTATATTTAATAATAATATTATGTTAATTATGCCTTCATTCGTTTTCCCCCGCGGTTCTTGATTAAAACCAGCTGTCATAACTCGTAATCAACTTTTACCTCGCACCCTCATTAAGTCACGATTATTTCGTAATTCAGAGTCCCCGTTGACTATAATATACCTACATGTAAAGTAAAGAAGTAGTATAAAATAAGATATGAAGTATGTAAAACATATTAATTTTCAATTGTTCTCCCAACATTTCAGTTTGTCTGTATTCGTTAAATAATAATAAATTACACTATTAAAGTGTATGTGTTACGTTAGATAACGTTGAAATGGCAATGGATTATTATTATTTATTATTATACATGTATTAAACTATACCTACAATACTTTATAAGCTTTTAAAGTTGTTAATTTTTTCCTACTTATTTGAATGCATTCTCCTATTGGGCACATACAGTGTATCTACGTCATACACAATATACATATAGGTAAGATACATAAAGAGTGGTATTTTGGTTCGAAATACCTACTTATATTTAATTTCAACCATGAAAATTTGATAAATTTCCAAAAATATTTAACATTCTACCTACGTAGTTTTTTTCAATTAAATTAATTTAAACACTCCGAGGTGATGACTTAACATTTTTAAAATTGTTTTGCCTTATAATGTAACAGCATATGTGCGGTCCTTTATATCTTTTCATATCTCATTGTTTCTACATATTAGGTGTACAATAATTTTGTTTTTCAATTTTGTTTTTATACAACATGTTTTAAATGTCACACAATGAAATGTGATGATATGCACCTATGGGAAAAACACGATTCGCAGAATGAATATACTTTTCAGCGGAGGAACTCATTTCTAAATAGTTTTATCATACATTGATTTTTTGATTATATTATAATATAATAAGTATAATTTCTCAAATACAGCAAAAATCGGTTATAATGACGTTCAAGTGTCCAAGGAAAGAGGTCACTATAACCGATAGTCATAGCTACCGATAAAATTTAATAAATAAAACTTACCTATGCTTTTTTCGGATCCTTTACTTTAAGGCCATAAAACCCTATGTCACTACAACCGGTGTCATTATAAACGATTTATACTGTATACTGTATTTTTCTATATCTAAGAAAACAAATTATGTATTTATTCATATGATGGATTGATATTAAATATTTTTGGGATCTAATACAGTAATACCCTATAAGTACTAAGTTATTAAAGATGTACCAGGATTAATACAAATAAATAAATCAATACCTATTTGCTTCTTATTTGATCATATTTTATAAACAGGTAACCAAATCTCCAGTTGGCATATTATACACCTATTATGGTGGCTATTATAATTTATAATATCAAATATTATGAATATTTAAAGTAATATATAATATTTTATTTTCATTTTCGCAGAGCGCGATGACGGCAGAGTCGGTATCACCGCCGTTAGCCGCCGGTGGCGGGGGCGGCGGCTTATCGCCCGACGTCATGGGCGCCGCCGGTTGCGGCACGTGCTGTACCGCCGCCACTGTCGGCGGCGGAACTGGTGACCGAAACGCCGGTTCCGAGTCCGCTGTGGCCGTGTGCTCGTGCCACCTGGCCGCGGCCGCGTCGCTGCCGCCACACTACGCCAGCCACCGTAGCACGCCGGCCACAACGGCTGTATACGCGCCGTACCCGTCCACCGATCAGAACCCGTATCCGAGCATCGACACGTCATCGTTCTACCCGCACTTGGTGAGTTCTTAGACTATGTCCAATATTAAAAGTAGCGATTTAATTAAAATATATTTATTCATTATTATAGTCATTGTATATTACATATTACTACATAGAATTACACTTACCTACATGATGTATATTATAAAGTGGTTGGTTCGATTGAAACAAAAAAGGTTTATTACGAATCATAACTTATGATAAACGTTTATATGCTTGGATTTATACAAGCCTACTAGGGTCGAAGGAATGTGACGAAAAATATGGTGACCGTTTTACCAAAAATAATTTATAATTTGACACTTTTTCTAAACTTGATTGCTGGAGAGTAACGATCATAAGTGTAGGTATAACTAAAAAAATTTTAATTTCACGTGTTTCTTTTACATAATAATTTATGGATGCTACCTCGAATGTGGCTCACACACGATTTTTTCGGCGGGTTTTGTTTTGCGGACACTATCGGGGGAAGGGACATTTTGTGGAAAAACATTTTTATGAGCGATAACATTTTTGAGAAGGAAGGGGGTTATTGTAACTCACCCCCCCCCACTTCTCCTATCAAGGTGCGTGCGTGCCACAGATCACTGCACAAAATCACAGAAATTGTACGCTATCACTGCTTTAAAGATAGTAATTTGGGAAAGCTGCAAGTATAGGTTTTTTTAAACTTATTTTCGTAAGAAAAAATATCACTACCCTTTTCAATCGAATGCTACCGATAATATATTTCCAATCGTTCGCGTACATACAATATCGTTGTTGTTAAATTAAAATAAATTAGGTTTCGCGTATTTCGAATTGGTCGTGTTTATCCTCTGCGCGCGGAGACACGTCATTGTTCGGTGATTTCACGCAATGGATCTCAGTTTTTTTCCGCAGTATCTTTTTTTTTTCTTTAATGGCCCTTTTAACGCGAGCCCATAAGTCAAGTCGCCCATATAATCCAGTATCAATTATATTCGATTATTTGGGGTGCGCTCAAAAATAAAAAGCCTCTACACGCGCAAAGGTTTACTATTATATTATATATATATATGATCGAGCCGCGTGTATATATAAACTCCAGCGGCGGCGAGAGAAGAAGCTTTGGCGCGCGCGAAGTGCAACGTTCATAAATCAATCCGCTCCCGCCACAGCCTCCGGTTAACCGTAGAGAGGGGATGACGCCCATCTACCGCCGTCTCCCCGTGGCCACGGGGGGTGGAAATCGGAGTGGGACGTGATTTATCGACGGGCGGAGGAGAGTGCGGTGGCGGTGATTTCGCGAACTGTTGTGCTGTGCGCCTCTCTCTTTGTATACGCGCCGTGTGTATATGTATACACCACTTCCACGATACTACCCTACTATACACCCTACTCGTTTGCGCAGGCAGACGTGTGTGTGTGCGCGCACGAGAGAACCGCAACTGCCTGGGCGGAGGCTTCATTAACGAGCGGAAAATTGACGGCGGCAGCACCGAGAGAGCCTTTTTGAGGGAGCGAAAAAATAAATAAAGAGAGAAGCTTATGACTTTATATATATATATATATATATATATATATGCGATCGAGTATAAAGAGGGTAGTAAACGCCGCCGCCGCGTGAAAAATAACCGTATATATATACGAGGGGTGGATTGATGAATATAAACACGAGCATCTTTTATATCAATGAGTTTATACACACACAGACAGATTGGGAGAATGGTTGGAGGAGGATGAGGAGGAGGAGGAGGTGGAGAGAGGAAGATGATAATGGGTGTGTATATAACGTGCTCGTATGCAGTTGATTGATACGTTATCCCACTGACACGTATTATTATTGTATGCGCTACCGCGTCTATATACGCGTGCGATGACGTCGAAAACAATAATACACTTAACCGGCGTGTGCACGATGACGCGACGGATATTTTGTGTAACTTACACGCCGAACCCTAATTATCTATGCAAGGTAGGAACTAGATATTGAATGTTTTTCGATCATTTGAAACGTAAATTCGTCCTTGAGTATGTAAAATTAATAATTATACATTATTATTTATCATTATATTTTAGTGAGATTACGGAATTAAATTCGATTAGAGTAGTTTACGACTAGTATTTTTTTTTTTTTTTAGAAGGACAAAACTACAGTAACTGCACGACCCGCTGGGTATACATACTCTCGTTTAACATAATCTGTATTTTAATAGTGATTAATAAGTAATGATAATAAATAATTATAAACAATTAAACATAAAGTACGACTTGAGAGCTTTTTATCGCCGTATTTGTCAAGTGTTAATATTTTATAGGTCGATAAAGCCTTTAATTTAAAATGTTCCAAAGGACATCTATACTTATTTATCCATCGTTGTTGGTATTCAATACGTCACGTTGGTCAACAATAACACAGTATAATAAGGTAGCTTGCACCGGGGCACTTATGATATACCTACTGGCAGTAACCAGAGTGTATATGTACAGCGCGTATTTTGCGCCCTTATATAGGTGCGTCTCGTGTAGAACCGTATCCTCGAAAAACGTCTATAAATTATATGATGGGGGGAAAAAAATGGAATTGACCTTTCAAGTTGACCGGGTGCAGAGCTTTTGAGTGGTATAGGTGAGTCTTCCGGAAATATGCGGTATACATATTATACGATATATACCCCGCAGCACACCCACGCACACACACACGATCGCACGCCCTTTGTCACGATTTCCAGTCACGTATTCGGCCACGGATTTACACTCGGCCGTAGAAGGGATTTATATTTTTATACACCACGCGCTGACCGACCGGCACGATCCTGAAGGAATAAAAGGTATTACTCGCCGATGGCGCGGAGAGAGAATTCGAAAGCGGGAAAAAAATACATTTATACGCACGCACACACTCGCACAGCGTAACATTGTTCAGACTAAGTTTGGCGCCACAGTATATAATATATATTATACTCTTCCTCTTCTCGTTTCTTCCAACACGGGACAATCGTGTACGCACGCACACATACGCACGGAAACGCACACACAGCAAGCCGTAATACGAGTTCCCACAACGTATTGACCTGTTGTCGACTTTAATGGTGTGCCTCCCCCCCGTCATCCTGCCACACCCTCGCCGGCCGCCCCCCGTGCAAACCCTTCGTCTCTACTTACTTCCACCATAACTCATGCGCGGCGACGACGACGACGACGACGACGACGACCATTGTGGCGGCCGTGTTTTACATAATAATATCGTATTAGACGTCGTCGGTATATTATTTCTTGTTTTACAACCGACGCTAATTGTAGACGAGTGCAAAAATAATAACAACAACATAGTGCCCCGTACGTACCTAATGAAAAAAAATGGCGGTGGAAGAACGGAGAGAAAAAAAAAACAACAAACAATAGACGCGCGCGACGGTATCTCTTGTAGTCTTGTCTGCCGAGCGGTGATTATGTTTGCTGAAAGTTTCTTCGTCGTTCCCCGTGCGGCCCGCAATGGCTACGACGACGGCGTGTAATACTGCCGCTTTAATAATATAACAACAGTGGTGTTGTATGTGTGTATAAATATAGTTGTCTGGAAAGAATTTTTTTTTTTTTTTGCTCTAAACAGTCTAAACACGTCGTCGCGCAAAACGAATTTCCATTTAAGTACTGTGTACCTATATGATAGCATGACATATTTATAATAATATATTATATACAGGTAGGTAGGTTATATTAGTACGCCGCGAAACTCGTTCCATGTCATATAGATACGTATTAGATGTATAATTGTATTATATATATCGTACAGTATCGTGTGCGGCTTATTATATTATTACTACTGATATTATTCCATACCGTCGTCGCCGTATCTTTCCAGTTGTATCCAATATAGTTTATAAAATAATGGCATACCTATACCGTTTCGTTATGCTTATACTTCTAATTATACTCATTTATATTATTACAGTCTGTTACCGATATATTATATGTGACGGCGGACACGCGCTCTTTTCAATAAGATCGCTCGTACACATCGAGTCATTTTGCAGTTTGCACTAAACACTGTAATAATATATTACTTATTAAATTATTCAAGCCTTCATTTTATTTTCGGTGCACTTTTGTTACTTGTTTTTTATATAGGTTTTTTTTATTCAATATACGTGTGTATATAAAAATATTTTCCAGGTGAAAATATATCGTGCACATAATATATTACTTTGTGGTGTACCTTTACTATTTTATTTCGTTGCCGTGTTCCAAGGTCGTTCGAGCACCCTCGACCGAAATCACGCAACTTAATAGTTAATATGCATTGCATCTATACATAATATATATATATTATATATTTTATAAATAAAAAAAAATATATGCGATAAATTACTTACACCAACAATATGCTTCAATAGAGCCGATCTTACGAACACTGCAGCAGCGTCTTATATTATGATACAAACCGCTCGCAGTGCTTTTATAATATAATATAATATGTATACATACCTATACCTATATTGATTTAATACTTGTATATTGTATATAAATGTAGGCGTTCAATTTTTTTAAGCGTAAAAGTGGATTTCGGTGGTGCTTGGAAACAGTTTTTATTTCCGCTTACATTTTCCAATCTCCCGGCGATTGATCACCCCGCGGGACAAACGCGCGGGGCCATTAACACCACGCGATAAACCACTCCACCGACAAACAGGTGCGATTTCCCAAACACAATATCGTATACCTATTTATATATATATATATATATATATATATGTATATATTATATATATTCGTGTAGCGATTTCCCCGGCGGCGGTAACGTTAAAAGCCCACCGCCGCGCATAAATTCAAAGCGTTTCTCAATATATGTATTTACAATATACACGCATGTATGTATATATATATATATACGCACAACGTCGAAATTTATAGTGAAGGACGCGAGAACGCTTTCAGAATGTCTATATACATGTATATAGTAAATACACATATACACATACATAGGTGTCTATATATAGTGTGTGTGAGAGAGAGAGAGGATAGGGTAGGTGTGTGTGTGCAGAATCCGACGTCAGTGCTCTTGGGGGACACTCAGAGATGGGGTTGAAAAAGGGGTATATGCGCACGTCGAAAAATAACGACTTGGATAAAGCTAAACCGTGTTTGGCGCGCGCGACGGGTTCTCTTTTATAGTGGCGCACGGCGTTGGACATCCGACCGAGCTTTCATCGTATATACATCGTATGATACATATATAATATTACATGTAATATTGTATATTGTTATATTTTGCGTTTAGAAGAGTGCTGCGGGCGTGCGTTTAGCGGGCTGAGTCTACTATTATTTATCCGTATACACGCCGACGTATACGTTCGGTACAAAAAATCGACAGGACTATAGATATGTGATGTAGATAATAAATAAAAAAATACTCTTCCCGGATAAATTCCATATTTATGGGAACGGGCGGACATAATTTCCCACCGGATTTCCGGCCACCACCGCTATAGTAAACGACGTGATGTTTCTGTAAGATAAACCTTGTTTCGATACATATTTTGTTGTTCTTTTTGAGTTTTGACGCGACAACGATGCGTAACGTCGTCAGTAAAATATGATGTAATGTGTTGAACGATGTTTTTCGTCGCTGTAAAGCAGTCGTTAATACCTATACAGAAGTGCCCATAATATCATAATTTCCGATGAATTAGTTGCAACTATATATGTATAGTGAGCGGGTGTTTAATACTTTGTACATTATATAATCAGTGGTTGAATGTAGTTCTTTTGGAGCGACGCAAATACGGCCAGTACAGCTTTGTTTTTAATAATACTGTTTAGAAACAGCGATTGCAATGCAATACTTTTTCTTTGAAAATAGCTAGTCCGGTTGTTTAAAGAGTAGCTCACAATGTTTAGCGACGCTATGCAGTATGTTGATTTACTTTGATTGCAGAAATGCAAGTTACATATTGGTACAGCATTGTTTCAGCATAGCAAAAGCGACACTGCCGCTTTTAAACGAATCACCACACTGAATTCTACTTTCTACTAAGATTAATAATTTTTATTGTAACTATAATAAAATATTTCTAAAATTAAATAAATTAGACTATTTCTTAATTTAACAAATGTTTAGGTACACAATATCCTGCAGATAAAATGTTGATAAACATCTCATAACTCAAATATATACTATGTAGCGTATTATGATAAGTGTTTTACATTCGCACATAAGTCTACCGATGATTGGTAGTGCATTTAAAATAAATAAATTGCATTATTAGCGATAGCGGTAGCGCCGGTAGCGCACGCCACACTATATCTAAAGTATAGAGTTGTCAAACTCCGACCACTGATAATCAAATATATGACTCTCTTCGTATAGGTATTCCATATGAATTATTATAAAATAATTAATTTTGATGATTTCTCGGGCTGTGAAGTTTTCCCTTGCGAATTATCACACAAATTGTATAGGTATTAGGTATATGTATTTGTTATGAGTTCGATAGAATATAAAATTGTACCTATACGCGCGGTACGCGAAAAAACAAAATTTGTTTTTTTTATGTACACTAAATATAAGAAGAGTGTTGTGCCGCGTATAAACGAGTTTAATGTACATTATTATTACTATTCATTTATTTCTCAAAAAAAAAAAAAAACTAAATTTGTAATGTAAATTGTCACAATTCACATACCCACATATTATAATATATAGGTACAGCTAACCTACTTAAATATTTAGCGGACGACCTATGGTCGCAGTTTGTCTTTCAATATAGTTTTTATTAGTTATAACTTATAACTTATAGAAAGCACCGGGTGAGCTGCCTTGTGTTGTGACATGTCGTGACGATTTACATATTATTATAGTGCTACGTCGATATCGCGCTCGTAAGCTATTGTCGCACGTCTCCGCGATGGCACATATAATATTATATTAAAATATGATGGATGCTACTTATTTTCGTCGAATCAATTTTTACACCCAACACTGGTCAACTGGACGTACACAAATCTTACACACCGCTCGACTATATTATAAAGATAATGTTATCGTAATATAATAATAACGCGTATACCTACTTAAAACAACAACTGTATGCATCGTCGACGTCGATAAATTTCAATATATATACACGCGGGGCTCGTAGCCGACGGGTCGTCATCCCCCTCCGCCATTATATATATATATATATACACACACACACACACACACACACATATATATATATTATATGCGTATATATACGCATCTAATAATAATAATAATATACACGCGCGCAGCTAAAACCGGGAAGCCGTGAAATTCCTCCGAGGGTGCTGCACATCGCGGCACTATATATATTTAATATTAAAAGCGTATATCCCACAGGGTGGCTTCTTAACGCCCCGCCGCCGCCGCCGCCCCCGCCGATCCCCGGGGAGCCGTATCTAACACTTAACCCCGACGCACGATAGGAAGCTTCACCGCGCCTGACCCAGCTGCTGCTGCTGCTGCTGCTTGCAGACCAAATATTTGCACACACCCACACACGCGCGCTCACACCCTCTCCGTGTCATCGTCTACATATACCGCGGTATACACCCGCCCGTTAAACCGGTTATTAAAATCGTATTACTTCATTAAACACTGTGTACAATATGTATACGTATATATATATATATACATCGCTGCAGGCTTATTGTGCGTCTTCATCCGCGAATGTGTGCGTGTGCGAGCGCGTATATACGAATTACGCGAACTTCCCTCCGATTAAATTCCAAACACGATTATATTATATTATATATATATATATATATATATTAATATTATCTATGTATAATATTTAATATAAGACGGGTCGGTCGACGGGAAAAAAAAATCGCGAAATATTATTATTGACTACGTGACTGAACGCACTCGCGCGTATCTATATATAATATAGTATTTTATATACGTATATTTATGATGTATAATGTATTATTAATATATTATGTATTGCTTACGATATTATTGTGTACACGCGCGAAAGGCTTTTGACGACGGGTCGTCGTCGTCTTGTTTTCAATAAAATATTCATCCGATTTATAAATGTTTAGCGAGCTAATATCATATTTTAATATTAATATATTATTATACGCGCCAAAGGCGACGCTCGACATTGACGTAAGACTGACATAATTGCTCATAGAGAGCACGGCAGTCCCAATACATAACCCACCTCCAAGTTACAGACATCAAAACATTCTATACACAACCATTCCTACTTTTGTGCGTGGAGTGATGTAGTGGAGATAATAGTACAATTTTTTTGGCCAACTATTTCGTCATTATATTTTGCCATTTTATTATACGCCGTTCGCCATTCATTTAAAAGACGGTATCCGCATACCTATATTATGCTTCTCGTGATGCGATTGAAGAAACAAAAAAAAAACAACGTATATAACAGGAATTCGTTAATGTTGGCGATTGTCAGTCTTGTACGGAGGACTGTACGGGGATAAAAAATCGCGAGTATATACATATATATAATATATATGGGTTCCTGCAGTATATAATAGGACAATATACAGTGCAGCGTATATTATTATTAATCGATACGAGTGGCAAGTATTCGTATAATGTCGTTATTAGTCTGCTAGTTTGTCGATTTATATGTGTGGCGTGAAATCGTTTTCCGAGATCATTCACTTTACGACCGTGTATCAAGTTACGCATCAAACGCAATAATACATCCGTATAATATATATATATAAATGTGTGTATACGTGTGTGTGCCTCAACTATTAAACGCACGATTATACCACATATCGACCATTTATCTGTGTATAATAAAAAATAAAATGTTCGACTAATATTTTAACAGCTTTGCCATAATATATTATTAATCGGGTGTATACATTTATATCGTCTCGACTGCAGCGATCAACGCGGCGTGTAAGACCATAATATATATATATATATAGATACCGGAGACACTAGAATAAGACGTGATTGATCATTATTATTATTCATGTATAGAGAATAAAGGAAAAAACAATTAGATCGGGCATCTATCTATATATAGATACGCGTATAAATTGTTATCGATGTGTATCAATTAAAAAATAAACGATCGTAAAACAAATATAAACCGTATAACTCTGTGAGCCACGACTTATGTATAATAATATATATTAATATACCTAATAATATATTATCGGACCAAGTAGGAGGCGAAACCTGTTCTGAATTCGTATAAGAACGTTTTCTGAGGTTTAGCATATTATACAATTATTATATTATTATTCTATTAAAGAAAAAAAAGTACAAACTAATTTTGAACTACGAATAACCTGTTTCTTTTTTCAATTTTGAATCCGAGCGCGTCTATACGTACGTTACAGGTAAATAGGTAATATATTATATTATTATGGATGAATTCTCGTCGGCCGGTCAGAATAAAGTTTCGACTTTGATGGTATATTATACGACATGACGTCGAATAGGTACTCGCAGCATTTAAAATAGATCGATCGTTGGATCTCCCGAAACGCCACCGCCACCGCCGCTTGTCACATACTCGGCTCGTTCCGACATATTATAGACATAAGACGACAATATAACAACAATAACAACAACAACAATAATAAAAATATAAGGACACTGCGAGCAACCGTATGACGTTGATGGGTCGGACCTCCTGGGCAAATTGTGTATACGCAAACGGGGGGGATTACCTCTCGACCAGTTTCATATACGTTATTATAAGCCGCCTTATATACGGAATCGTCGATTTATAGACCCGACCTAACCTGATTGTCGTGTCCGCGTGTTTGAAAAAACTTGCGCGCACGTTTCGTCGTCGTCGTCGTCGTCGTCGTATTATAAATAAATAAATAACTAAATATATATATATATATATTATATATATTGTCCCGCGTAAAAAGAAAAATTGCTATCGTACGTTTGACTTTTTTCATTCGCTTTATTGGTATATATTATTTTTTTATTTTTGCAGAGCAACCCGTACGGACTGAAAGACTCGACGGGCTCGTCGGACATGTGGTCCAGCGCCAGTCTGCAACCGTCCACCGGCTACTATCATTACGACTCCACTCTGGCCGCTTACGGGTGAGCAGTGTTTATTTTCATATTTTATACTGCCTACCCATTCGTCGTTTACGTAATTTAATATTTTTACTGCCGACCGTTCCTCTTTACCTATCATCAAATCTAATATCGGTGTCGAGCGTGCCGGTAGATCGTCGCATTCTGCGCGATAATAATATTATTATATGAGCGTATAATTAAAAAGCTATGGTAGTAATAATACTTTTATTGTGTGTGTACCTTCCTTGTATAGTGTTATATTATAGTAGTTACTAGTAGTTATAGTACTACTACCAATACTACTACTACTACTACTACTACTACTAGCTACTACCCAAGACAAAATGGCCGGTTGGCGATAATATCGATTACTCGGCGCCACCGCCGTCACGCACCGGTCATACCGAGGCCATATATAGAGAGAAAACACGATCGCCGCCGCGGAATTCCCGACTAAACTCAAAGGGCATTGATTTTTTTATTATTATTATATTTCTATTCCGTTTACCCGTTTTTGCGCTTTTATTTTTATTGTTTGTGTGTATGAAATAATTAAGTCGTCGGTGGCGACTTTCTTTTTACATATTATAGTAAAACCCGCAGGTGCACACAACCGATATCTATATTATTATAGTACTGCTCCACCGAGGGGGGTTGTGTTGTTTGCGAGCTTACGGAACAGTTCTGATACTCCCCCACCCCCTCCCACCGATCATTTTATATTGTTATCGTATACTATACGCATGTACCTATACAATGTTTTCTCTATATGTACGACAAACAATCCCCAGAGCTTTTGTAGTGTCCGTAAATGATCCGTCTGAACACTTACAGTGTGCTTCGGCCATTGATTCCCTGTGACGAAGACGACCTTTTGCGGGTTTCAGCAAGTCTCCTCCCCGCCCCTCGACGGTTCTAACCGCTTCTACACCTCGTACTCCGGGTTTTTCCCTCCCAGCGCGCGTCTCTGTCGGGTGCGATTATACAAATTAGGCGGCGGAGGCCTGCGTTATTATTCATATTCATAATAATATATTATTATTTAGGTACTAT
Organism: Myzus persicae; assembly: GCF_001856785.1. Classification (NCBI taxonomy): domain Eukaryota; kingdom Metazoa; phylum Arthropoda; class Insecta; order Hemiptera; family Aphididae; genus Myzus; species Myzus persicae. The sequence goes on along the minus strand of NW_019101803.1, from coordinate 27,600 downwards.
AATACCTATGCACAATAATGTGATATTATAATGCACGCGTGGATGACATGTTGTGACAACCCGGCGGGATACTCGCCGGACCGGGCGCCGGAGTTGGCGGAAGGGTGGTGGAGTAGGGGGGGGGGAGGGCACACAGAAAAATAATTTTATTATTCGGCTAGACGCCATAGAGACGGAGAAACAATAATGAGCGCGCGTGCGTGCGCAGACCAATATCATATGCGCCCGTCGTCGTCGTCGTCGTCGAGCATAAATTACGCGTCGTATCCGTACGCACACACGCGTGCACAAACACACACACGAGCACGCACAAACACGCGTTTACGTCCCGGCGCGGGGTCAAGCGCGTATATAGATGCATAAATCTAACCGGTATTGATCGTAAATCTTCCATGTGCGCGCGATCCACGTCCCCTCGACCGGCGGCGGCGCGTCCTCAGCCTCGTTTACGCAATGCGTCGATGTGCCTCTGTGCGTGCCTTAGTGTAATGTCTGACCGGACGTCCGTTGTTTGTTATGCGCAGGTACAGCGCGGGATACGACTTGGCGGCCAGGCGGAAGAACGCCACCCGGGAGTCGACGGCCACGCTAAAGTCGTGGCTCAACGAGCACAAGAAGAACCCGTACCCGACCAAGGGCGAGAAGATCATGCTGGCCATCATCACCAAGATGACGCTCACGCAGGTCAGCACGTGGTTCGCCAACGCCCGGAGGCGGCTGAAGAAGGAGAACAAGATGACGTGGGATCCCAAGAACAAGACGGACGACGACGACGACGACGACGCCGGGTCGTCCGACTGCGAGGACAAGGACAAGGACGACATGCTGATGGGCGACGAGAAACACTGCAACAAGGACGTCAGAAAAGGTATAACATCTTTGCCCACTTGACAGCGCGCGATTACGCGTATATAAATTATGTCACTGTTAGTGTGTATTTTTTTTTCACTCGGAAAAACGGTGCAGAACGGTGCGTAACGCATTATCGCAATTGGCCCGACCCCTCTCCGAGTGTATATGAAATCGGACGACGAGAATGACACTTGTGGAATATAATAATATCAATATGTGTGAGTGCCGAGGACCCTGCAGCGTATAACGCGTATACATATTTTATTCGACGAAAATTATATAAGAGCTTTTATACGGTCGCGCCGCTCACCCTAAACGGTTAATATGTGCTCGCGGAGAAAAGGCGTGATACAGTTATAAGGGGTGTGAGAGGAGCGTGAGAGAGAGAGATTGAGTGAGAGAGTGAGCGGCGGTCGGGCATATTATTACCATTTCGAAGCTATTAACGAAAAGTATTTTTATTTTTTTCCTATATATATATATATTATATATACATCGACAATCCCATATAATGCGGGCGCTTGAGAGGGGACCATCGCACAGTAATAATAATAATAGTAATATTCCTTATATTATTGTAATATTATTATGTGCCGTTTAAAACTGCGGCGGCGACGGGGTCGTCTCTCGCGGGAACGCCGCCCGAGCCATTTACTCGGGCGGCGGATGAATCATTGTCGCCTCCGCGGGACGTGCCCATTCGTATGGCCCTCTTGTATCATTCACACACACACACACACACACACACACACACACACACACACGTATGTGCACGTTTATAAATATACATATGTACACGTATATATATCGTATTTTATTCATGGTCGAAGTAGGTAGGTATATATATTATTATTATATAGCATTGTGCGCGTACTCGAAACGGTAGGGCTTTCGCCTTTATCTCGGCCATCTCCCGGTCACGACCAGCGCGCGCAATCCGTTTCACACCCAGAGACCGCGTGTTGGAAAAAATAAAATAAAATAAATACACACACACGCGAGCGGGTATAAGGTAATTTATTCCCGTTCCTTCTCGTATGTGTTATTATTATAAAGATGTCATGAGTCGTACACGTACCTATATGTGTGTAAGTATGCATTTATATGTATGAAGGTGCGCATAACGCCGTGTGAATCGGACGCGCGCGACTATTATAATAATAATAATAATATAATATTATGCGAGCGGCGGCTGCTGCTGTAGCTCCTGCCCGCTGCAGCGGATGCTGCTGGCCGGTCGATTCGTGAGCGCGTTTGTGCAGTTTATGTATGTTTGTGTGTACGAAATTTGCATATCCGCGCAATTACACGCTCACACGCCGTACACACAATAATATTATATATATATATATGTACATATATATGCGTCTAAACGTGTGTCTGATAATAATAATAATAATAATAATAACGTATAAACAATACACGCGAGTCGTGAAAATTCCTATTATATTATTACTATTTCGACGATATAATACCTACCATATTATTTTTATTCTCCGCGATTGTGCTATATATTTTCTATCCGGGCGGATGTATACGATTTTCTTTACGCTCACGCATATAGTACACATTGTACCATCGTCATCGTCATCATCATCATATTATATTTAGGATGGGGTGAGTATATACGTGTAGCATATTATATTATCATATTATGACAACGGTTTAATTCCGACCATACATAATCGTTAACTGTTGTACGTCTGTACTTTGTACCTACGTATAATATGTAATATTAAACGTTTGCGATATTCATAAATTGCGTGACCGTGTTACATTCGCGTCGGATTTCCCCGCAGTCTCATTGTCTCGGTCCACAGGTTCTCATCAATTTGGTTCCGGTAGGCGTACGTCATATTGTATAATTATTATAAGTCTTTGAATGTCGGATCGTGGATGTTTGGATGTTTTCTGATGGATGGAAAAGAGGCGTCAATGATCACACGAGTCGAAAAAAAACTTCCGGAAGGTTGGGCCTGCCAATGATATCTGTACCTACTATTAATTCGAGCAACCATAATATATTATTTTTTTTATTTCCCAATTTCCGCTCGGACGAGATTCAAAGTGGTTATAACTACGAGCATTGGATTTTTGGAATCGAATGCTAGAATTGGATTGAACGCAATAATAGCACTATTGGGGCACTACATCCTGTACCGTTTCCCAACTCAACCTCGCGAGATCGTGTTCCCGGCCAAACACTGGAACCCGATCTGCCGACTTTCTCTCGCATTCGCAACCGAACGAAATGATCATTACTTGTTTGTTTTTTGCATGTGCGATATCAGATAGTCACGGGGATCACATGATGGGCCAAGGCGTCATGTCAGACGGCGACGACGATCGCAAGCCGATGCTCCAACACCTGTACCACCCCGACCAGATGCACCACATGAAGGTGCACCACCATCACGTCATGCAGGACGATCACCATCAGGACTGCGGTATACCGTTGCCGCCCACCAAGCCGAAAATATGGTCGCTGGCCGACACCGCCGCGTCCAAGACCCCGCCGCCCGGCCACCAGTGGCCAAACGTCATCAGTCCGAGTCTGGCGTCACCCGGTTTCACCATGCCCAACACCTCGTCGCTGTCGCCTTCTGGGTCGTCTTACTCCAGGTGAGCTAGACGCGATATTGGTCCACAACGACACGTGTCAGGTCTCGACCACTCAAAAACATCCAAAACTAGAATTTTTTCATATACGTTACTTGAAAATTAGTAAAAAGCTCTCGATACTGTAAACAACTCAATACAACTTGAAAAATACATAAGTCACATTTTATTCCGCTCGAAGTTCGAGTTATCATGATGATGTGTTTCACGCAGTAATTCAAAAAAAAATATGCACACATAATATTACACTTTTGGGTTCCCCCTTTTTTATACTTAGTCGACCGAATCGAAACCGCTTGCAGATAATATTCCATCGAAATCAATATTTTTCAACCCTTTTACCCGTATTTCTGTGCACAGGTACGGCGCCAACGGGTTTTACGGCAGTGGTTACAATGGCGGCAACAGCAATTCGTCGTCGTCGTCAGCCCAGCAAATGGCCGGATATCCGGACGTGCAGACCGACACGCCACCGCAGACCCCGCCCAACATGAAGTTACCGCTGTCCGCCTCTTCCGGTCAACAGCAACAACAGCAGTTTGGCGGCCATCAGGGCACTTACAACGGGTACCATCACCAGCAACAACAGCAGCACCAGCAACAGCAGCACAACGCTTATCACCACCGGCAACACGTCACGCCGCTCCAGCAGCAACAGCAGCACGATGCCGTCAGGTCGGCCCAAGAAGTACAGCAGCAACAGCAACAACAGCAATACCATCAACAGCACGTTGCGCTCAACCATCACAACAACAACAACAACAATTCAAACACTAACAACAACAACCATCAGATGGGGGTCGTGGCCAACGACGCGAGTACGGCGTTCAAACCGTTTTACAAGACGTGAGTGACCCGTGTATAAAATATCACGATTTATTATAATATTATCAGCTGGTGATCGCTGGTCGACGGGTCGCCGCCGGAATCGGTGAATCGATTTTAACGCCACGACAAAAACAATAAAGTAATATTATATTATAAGTTGGCGTGCATTTTACAGGCCTTCGCAACAGCCGCATCAACAGCCGCATCAGCAACAGCACCAGCAACAGCAGCTCAGACAGATGAACGGTTACGTGTCGCCCGTGTAATTTGAGCGGCAGATTTTCATTTCGGGTACGTTACAGTACGCGATCTATGCGCGTTTTACTGCTGTGGAAAGTGGAAAAAGCGAATAACAATTATTATAATTAATATTGCGGTGAACGTATGTAGACTTTTAGGCACAGCCCGACGAGTATATACTGTGATAATATAATATTATTTGTATTTACTTTAGTATATTATATATACTGAAAATCCGCCGGACGATAGACACACGATTTCTTGTCGCTTCGATACAAAAAAAATTGTTTTATTCGGTTCGAGGTATTTTTAATATCGTTACATGTTATGCATAATCACCGTTATTTACGGCAATTATATTTCGGATTTCTCAATGACACTTTAAATATATATTTATTCAATATCTGATAGGTATGTGTTCTAGATCGGTATTCTTAGAAAATTATTGAATACCCTCTAAAAATTATTTTTATCGAAACGAAAGTGTTATGAAAACAAAAAGTATTTACCTATAAACCGTTGTTGTACAAAGTATTCAAACATAAAAACATAAAAACACGAGACCAAATAAATAAACGTCGCGTAAATGGATCAGTCGGTCGGTGTTATTGCCATCATGTACCCATATTGTTTACGAGCACCTGCAGCTCGGGTCCCGCGGTGTGTGATATCTCCATTTATGATACAAATCATCTACATTCGGATGATACACCATAACATGGCGTGTACTGTGTATACGCTCGCCGTATAAACAATAATATTGCCTGTGCCATTATAATCCGCGGACAGGAGTGCGGCGGTATAAAATTATATTGTATAGAATGTAATGTAGAACGAGCTCGGGAAGTCGTGGTGGCGGTTTGTGGGCAGGAGTGGGGTGAGGTGCAGTGACGCCGCCGGAGGAGGAGTACTGTGTGTGTGTGTGTGTGTGTGTGTGTGTGTGTGTACAATAATATATGATATACCTACAAGATATAAAAACACGGTCGGTCCGTATGAGAGGGGAAGGCGAATCGGGTGGGTAACAGAGTGGTATCGAGCTGCTGCTGCAAGTGTTGACACTGACAGATGAGCAGAGATTAAGATCGGTGAATGGGTTAGCTCCGTCTGCGTTTCTGTCCGTCCGTCTGCGTTCGTGTGTGTGTGTGTGTGTGTGTGTGTGTGTGTGTGTGTGTGTGTGTGTGTGTGTGTGTGTGTGTGCGCGTGTTTGTACACACAGAGAGGTACCCGAACTGCCTATATTATGCATTAGGCATAAGTATGTACGTATGTATACGAATACGCGCGCGCGTCAGACTGCACATTATAAATGCATTTAAATGCACACACACGGGTACACGCACACTCCCGAGATATAAACAGTCTACTCGATTACCTCACGCCCCGTCGACGTTCAGGTATTTCCGTGCGTATTACGACAGTAGGCATGCCCATTGGCTATATCGCGCGCACCCCCCCGAGCCATCATTATCGTTGTACGCAGACCGCTAAGGCGCTAAATTGTCGGCGTTACCGCATTTCGACTTCTCAATAGCAGTCCGTCGTAAACGCTCGTAACCGTTCCTAATGGGCAGGTATGGGTAGGTGGATAGGTATCCCATTTCCGTGTCACGAAATTTCGGCCGTGTCTTATGACGGCGGGTAACAATAGTTCGGTTAAGCGGCACACCGTGGGGCCGGCCCTGTGTGGATTTTATACGGTGCTCGACAATTTCTCTTTTTCAATATTTTACGCCCGAAAGTTGACGCATCTATTACCCCTGCACTCATTATTATTGTATTGAAATGTGCGTTGAACTCGCCTAAATAATTGATTGAAACTGTACGGCGGACTGCCAGTATTGTACATTAATATTGGCACTTCAATTTTCTGCGAACATAATATTATTATGCTTACAATGGTGTCATTAGCAATTCCTGTTTTATAAGTAAACAATAATAGTCGTGTGTATAATAACTTTTTACGAAACATCAATATGAAAACAACGAAAAACTGAATAGGTAGGCACAACTGAATCTGTTTAGGACCTTCTCGTAAATCATAATTTAATGTTTTTGTACATTTCGACATCAGTTGCCCTATACTTATCACACTTATCATTCTCAGCGATGTTTAGTTTTACGGATTTTATATTATGTACAAAAAATCATCTTGCGCTGACAAATAGCAGATCTGTTCACCGTGGACGTTTTTACATTTCGGCTCTTCTAATGCCGGTAGTTCGTCGCAGAGACTACGGACAAAATATGTCCCAGATGACCTACCAAGCGCCGGACAGTATATAGGTACACCCATATGTCTGAGAGATATTCTCGTGACGTGATGTGCTTACGCGTAGTACAACAAGTCTATACAAGTCGGCTGGGAATACGAAAATATTCTCGTCGGACTCGCCGTATGTATAGGCGTCTCGTTTTCGTCCGACACCGTAACACTGTCTTGTCGGCTAACTGACGTCGTATTTAGCGTTTTTTTTTCACCCCGCCGACGCGGCAGCTGTACGCCGTCGCGAGTAGCCCGTGCGACTTTGGCTCGAGGTGCTCAGCTGTTAAAACTATGGACCGAAAGTTTTGCGGGGGCTAGAAAAAAAAAAAAGAAACGTTTCGGCTGCGAAGCCAGTCGATCTCTTTTCGATATTTTGTTCCGAGTTCCCACTGCTTTTCGCCCGTACGCGACACAGATGCGTCCGTTTCACATGGCATCGGGTCCGGTCTCGTATATGCCAACACGTGTATACCGTATATTTTGATACGCGACGTAACACACGCGCATTATCGTATTATTATTATTATTATTATTGAAATACACTTACAATACGCCCCGCGATTATATAATATTATAATGTAGGCTAGGTGTGACCACTCGCGGTGCGACTGCATTGTATACAGGTGCCCAACAATAATGGTATGATGTAAGAATCGTACGCCATTTATATTATATTAAATTGTCCGCTCCACCACCTGCGCCGACCGGGCCCCGGCGGTGATGATTTCTCTCGGCGACAAATGCACCCGAAAGCGCATTGCAGCCCCGCACCACACGGTATAGACCTATATTGTCCTTGTGTATATTTTTTTTATTTTTTATATATTATAGGTAGGTGCGTATATTCTATGCTGTGTGGCGAGAAGAAATGATATTGTTTATTATAATATATAATATACTTGTCCGCGGTTGAGTCGAGGGGAGGGGATGGTCGCAGTTATGGGGTATTAAGATTTATTACATTCGCGGTCGAAATGTATATATATATATGTATGTTACACTGTATGGGTATATACGCTTCGCCCCGCCGCAATATGACGTATTAATAATTTTTTTTTTCCCGATGTTATCGTTTGACGGCTGCAGATTTATTATATTTTTTGCAATTTTTAATTTTCAGGACGTTCGGACGACTGAACCTCCAGACGCTCGCTGCTCGGTCGATCGTTCGCCAACACTGAAAACGGAAATTCTTCGACTACTCTATACATATTATATTTATATTACTGTACTGGTCGCCGCTGCAGCCGCCGGTCGCCTTACTGCATATTATATACACACATTATACATAATATTTTATTATATTGGATATGATATTATAAACGACTCCGCGCGGGAATTAAAAGAGAATAATAATTTTAACCGTTCTAAGTTTCTAACATTCTTCTGTAGATTTGTAAAAGCTAACATATACTATTATTATTATTATTATTATTATTATCATCATATTATTATCATTATTATTATTTTTACCTATAGATAAATTATCGGTATTGTATATTGTTAAAAAATTATATAATATGTTTGTGTTCTCAGAATAAATATATATTCTATTAGCCCCTCGTACGCATCATAATGTATACAATAATGTAATGTATATGGGATGTAAATAAGTTGGATTGCTCTACACGGCATTTATGTATCGAAAAAAAATTATGTTATCTATTATAAATAATTTGTAAATATGAATTTATATTTTAAAAATCGATTTGGAGTGCAATTTGGGGATAAGAATAAAAAGTATATGATATGTCTATATTATTAGTTATGGATTTTCGTTGTTTATTTAATTAGTTTTTTTTTTTTATATATATAATATTATTATTATTATTATTATTATTATTATTATTATTATTATTTACTGTGTACAAAAAACAAAAAAAAACGAAATAGAAATCGATTAATTTTCTCTCTGAAAAAAATGTATTGTTCGTGTATATACCATATTGTACCTATAAATACTTTTACATTATACATATATTATTACACTACTTGGTCGTCTTACGCGATTTGACAAAGTCTCTCCTCAATCGCAGTTATTTCATCGCCATCGGCGCATACACATCGTTACATAAAAAAAACCAAAAAATTCTCAATCTTATTATATACTAGAATTGAATCTCGTCTAATTACGATATTTTAAAAATCCGGACCGATATTTTAGGAATGGGGTGCTAAATTTTAGGTAGACAATATACTCAAGGGCGTTTTTCTACGGTCAACTGTTTCGATTTGTTCCGACGGTTTGGGTTTATGAGAGTCGTATCGTAACCGGAACCGAAATCAAACAAAACAAAAAATCGTACGCCTAGGTTGTGCTCTATATAATGTTGTCCTGGCAGAGGATCCGAAATTAACGATTATACAGAGTATATAGGGTCGAAAATAGTCAAATACGAAACCCCGCGCGCACTCGGTATATAGAGGAGAAATTTGGGACGCACTTTGTTCACGAAAAGGTCGAGAGGGTATATTATATTATCACCGCGAGTGGCGCAGTGGCCACGGCCAAAAGGATTTATGTCCGTGCCCGAATGTCGGGTGTATATACACCGTCGCGGATCATCGGGCGACAGGATTCGGCTCAGCGGGTGTGTGTGTGTGAGTCGACTACGACGATGACTATAGAGTCACCCTCGACGGGGAGCCTGCACCGACCACTGTGTATGCGACCGGAGTCGTGTAAGACGACACGACGATAGTAATAATAATATGTACAAAAACGAGCGTCGTGAGGAGGTCGGGCGGGAGCGGAGAGAAATAAGACGTGTAAGACAATTCTTGGGATTCACATTGAATTAGGTAGATATTATACGGTTATCATTGTAATGCGCGCGGTGTTTCCGTGATGGCGCGCGCAGACGAGACTCGCGGACCAGCAAACGGAAGCCGGAGTGGGCACCTACCGCGTGTAGGTTAAGCCGGGTTTATACCGCTCGCGGTTGCCCGGCACATATACTGCAGTCGTCTTCGCCGAGCGATATAATATATTTTTATACACGAACAGTGCTGCGAGCACGGGAATTCGGAGATTCGGGGGTTTTCGCCGGGAGCGCGTGGCGATTTACAATTATTTATGTGGGTACGCTCGGTTTCGGGGGTCGGATGAATTCGTCGTGGGGTGCAGCCGTCGAGGGTGTTCGGGGAAAAGGGTGATGTCCCGCAGAAATTCCGTCCGACGCCGCCAGCCGTTTTGGGCGTCCGGCTAAAATTGTTGTCCACACTTTGCCTACACTTCAGTCACCCTTCAATTGTGTATTACGACGACGACGTCATGATTATCGCGTGTCGAGGAGTATTATTAATTTTGTAACGCACGCAGACGGATTATAATTTTTTTATACATATTTCAATATTTTACTGTCAAAAACGCTAGCCCGTCACTTTATATCATAATAATATACATTCGTTTGCATTGTAATTTATAATAATTAATACGAGCATCGAAACCAGTGGTTTTATTTATTTCATTTTTTTATCCTGTAACATTCGTTTCGGTGTTCCGTCGAAAAACTAGTATTTTAGTAGGTTTTTTTTGTCGGGTTGTTTTCGGACTCCTCTGCCCCCGCCCAGTTTCTTTTATTAATATTTTATTGCGTTCTGCACGATATATTACGCGTATGCCTACGATGTGCAGGTATAGGCATCACGCAGGCACAAGTACTATAAAACTGTCGATGTGTATACGAATCGCATACGTGTGTGCGTGTTTTTTAATTACCGTTTTTTACTGTCGCGTCTTATTCATAACATGATATTAATGTATACAATTGGTAGGTTCTTCGTGTACGTAAACATCTGTAAATACATAAATATATATATATATATTTTTTTTTTTTTTGCTCGATTATTTTATCGAAAATATAATAACCATATGAATTATGATGGCGATACGATCCATTATGTATTGAATGTCGATAGACGTTTCGTCGCGTGCAGTCTGTGTGTAACATTGAATTGTACGTAATTGTAAGCCGTTCGGATAAAACAATAATATCACTAAAAGTCGAAATATTTCAAAACGCGATGGTTTTCCACGAGAAAATCGTGTATGCCTGCCTGGCGACCTACCTACCCTTAGGTACAGCGCGCATTACTATTGCTCGCTTAGACATCATATTATTATCATGTGATAAATTATAATTTCGTTCGATGTCGATATTTGTCCACCATTTATGGCCATCCGACGGGTTCAGAGAAATCGTCTCGCGTGGAATATTGCCACTGTCCACTCGGTGTTTCTTAACCTGCATGTGTTCCGCGGCACACTATAGGGTCGAGACTTTCGTTATCAGACCTTACTCCGGATATTGATAGAAAATGCATCCACACTCGAGCTCAACCATCCCATTAATATTCGTGCACTAATTGTATTATTAATTTTTTTCCTGTTATTACAATCTCATATAAATATTATGTTACTACTTCTGAGTATAATTTAAATTCTAAATTAATTACTTGATTACATTTTGCTGTGTTCAGTATTTTAATGCATTGCAAATGTTGCCGCTTATCGCTCTGTCTTATGTACACTACTTTTCAAATGCCGTGCATATCTTCCCTCTGCAAATACATTGTTTTACTGCCCCTCAAACTTAATGGCTGCTGAAAAATATTTGCGATTGCTGTCCCATCTCGCTTCGAATTTTCTCCACTCGCACAGTACAAATATATTATAATCGACCGGCGCAAATCCAGTGACAATATTATAAATATATTTAAAAACGTACATCGTATGATCCTACTCGTTTGTTGTCCTCGCACATATATAATACCTAAACCGAAACGGTCTTGGCCTGCACATTATGCGACACACATTCATCGCGTACACCCATAAGCGTGCCCACTCGTGCAATAGCTCCGGGAGGGCCGGCCGAACTGTAGGGTCACCAGCCCTATATATAGTTTGAGAGTTAAACCACATTTTTTTTTTGCCAGACGATTTCTAATAAAATGCGAAGCCCCAAATCCACGTAATATTTCGACATCATATTTTAAGCAAAAGTGATGTTTATTTTTTTTTATTCGACAAAGTTAAACATCATAAAATCAAATGAAAAATAGTTTTTTAAGTATGCGCGTTGTTTATAAATAATGATATTATGATATTGAAGTCAATAGTGGTTGGCGGCGATTAAGGGCCTACAATCTTAAATTGGATTGCACTTACAAGTCAGTAAATATGCAGGAAGCAGCGGGGTAGTGGGTATAATATACTCAAATAAAAATTTTATATTACCCACCTATATTGTATAATAGTAATGAACCAATGAAATATACCTCTAATATTAATGCATCACAATTTTCATAATTATTTAATTATACGATTATGTAATATCCATTATGCATTAAGATTATGTGTTAAGAACAAATCCCGTTGGCTGTTTTTGTGGACTTGAAATTCTCAACTCCTATCTTTCCACACATCAAGGGGTGTCGCGGTTAGCTAATAATACCGCGACGAGCATTGTATTACTATTATTATTATCATGTTTGGTAGCGGTACGTGTAGGATATCTTGCATTATTGTACCATAATATAATAATAATAATAATAATAATAAAAAAAAAAATAATAATAAAAAAAAAAATAATAATAATAATAATACAAGTGTACTATTAAGACGCTGCCCGCGTGTAGTGCGATACCTATATATCATGTAATGTACAATAATGAAATCCTCCGGAGGACCAGTGAAATTATATCATTTCGGATAACGACGATGGTGATTATATATACCTATTATGCGGTGTACTTACGGCGCGGAAGCGGCGATAAACAGATGATGACTTAATTATCGAACGCGCATAATATAATATGTAATTTATAAATACGAAAAAAAAAGTTAGGGTTTTTAGAAACCTCTTCGTCCAAACGCACTGCGCCGTATAGTTATAAGTGCCCCCATCATACGTATCTCGGGTACTTACGTGTTTATTTCATACACACACGTACGCATAGTAATAATAATAATAATAATGTTATGACATCGCTCGGTAAATACGACTGTCGGCATAGGTATACCTGTGTAGGTAGGTAGGTATACGGTTACTGCAGCGTATTAAATACCCGCCCGGGGGAGTAAAACGCATCATGCCAGTGCACCTACCTGTGGGAGTATGTACAGGTTGCATCTCTGCCGTTGAAATTATACGCTCTGTATGTTTGAGCCCTTTTCACCCAAAATACATATTAATATCGTTCCACGCAAGTCGTAATCGTTGGTGTCAATGTGTTTTTGCACATTATAGGAACCCAAATTCCTACAGAGGCGACCTCCGCGATTGTGAACCAGAGTTTGAAGAAAATCTTAAATTTTTCCAAAATCGTTGAAATCCCTCGAAGTGCCTGTACCGATACTATCCGATATTGTCTATCACAAAATACACATAATATATTATAGAAGTCGATATTTTGTCAGTTTTTTTTTCTATCATATTTAATATTTAACTATTATGTTATTATACGACTATGAAGACATTATTTAAACCTGTATATATAAATAATACTTTTCTCTTAAGTTCTTTTACGAAAAACGTGTTGGTTAACTGTAATTTTGTTTTTCTATAAAAAAAACTCGCGTAGAGACAAAATAAGGATATTATATAAAAAGGTAAAAATCTACTTCGACACGTTAAACAGATTTTACAAAATTTCGGGATACCTGCTTTAATCGCATCCGTTTCAAATGCAAATATTATCTTACTAACTAAGTAACTAACTATTGAAAAATGTCACAAAAGATATATTTTTTTTTTAATATTAATAATTTCTAATTTCTGTAATTAACAACCAACAAGTATTGTCATGTTTATACATGTTATGTAATACGACCTACTAAATAAAACAAGTTGAGATGCTTAACACAAAGTTTCATCAAACGGACGTGCTTGCATACATTTATTAACTGCTGCACCAGGTGAATCTGAGTGCTTTGAAAATGCATTTTCACGGGGCCCAAATAAAAATTCCTGGCTTCGGAATTACTTGCCGGAATTCTCAAAAGAATATTTACTATTTTATACTCCGCCTTATATATTAGCTATAACTTCACCCCAGACCTAAACACGCACAATATACAACGTGTAACTATTTACGACGATGATGCATGAGCCATACAGAGATCGTTATAAGGATCTGGTCCGAACTCGGGAGAACAAACGAGTTTATATAGATCATAAAGCGGTCACCGAATCGTTTAGTCGGGTTTTTTTTTCATTCTTATATTATTATATCATCGTCCTTTTTTTCTTTATTCTACCATTACTATATATATATATATATACCTACTGACTATATATATTATTACTACTGTATATGACCATTGTGACGTGCTCACACATTATTATATTATTATACAGGTACCTATATACATAACATAATTATATATGTGTAATAGTCTATAGCGCCAACAGCAGCAGGCTTTATATACGCTCAATACGCAGCTATTATAATAATATACATGAGCGAGTACATTAATGGGAACGCTTTAAATAGAAGTAGCAATATGTACGAACATGATTTATATATATATATTAAAGTGATCCGTTATAGGTAGTAGGTACTTACAAGAGTCGGTATCGTAGCCTCTCGGTCGGCAAAGCGTATGATTTTGCGAAATAAAAGAAAAATTGTATATTTTATTACACATTATTTTTGTCGCAGGAATTTTGTATTCGTTTTTAATGACTAGTTACGACCCTTGTGAACTTTGCAGGCGGCGTAACATTAGCAGACATCGATCCAATCAATCCAACAATCCACCAACACCTTTGTTGGATCGATTTGACCGATGTCTGCTAATGTTACGCAGCCTGCAAGTTCGCGGCGGTTGTTGACATATTATCCGGACGTGTAACATTTACTCGACGGGTATAGATTTCGAAAAGGTCTGGTCCATAATAATCAATGTGAAGCTAAATATGAATGGGTTTAAAAAACATAGAAAAAGTAGTTGAGTGCATATTTTATATTTTTTCAATCATTATTGTTCAGTAGCGTAAATGATGCTCGAAACAGAGGAAAAACCATGACGAAAATCGGTGATGATAGTTCATCGTGTATACATATTATAATAACACGAGCAGGTAATACCGAGTTCAATAAATCGTGGAAGGATTCGATTCCGTATTGTTTGTACCCTCTAACTCGCCAAAGATCTCTGAGATCTTAATAAATGCCAATAGGTAGTTTTTGAAACTGTACATTTTAAAACGATCGTATTGCGTAACCCACTTAAAAATAATATAAAATCGATAAAACCCTACGCGGGGCTCCAGGTAATAATCTTAAGTTTAAATCCCGTGCTAGGTCGATTCGCTCTAATATCGAAGCCAACAGCAAACTACGCGGGTACGACGTCCTCTGAGGCGGCAACCCTAAGGATTTTGTGGCGAATCGACGACGTTCGATGCACGTTCGACGTATGTATCGTTGACCCAATGCATTGTAGTACGTAAACAGTCGTGTGGAGGTAAACGCGTGACATATATATTATATATATATTCGTTGTGGAGAATTATCTTTGGTTTTTCGGCATCGTTAGCCGGGACAGGTACCCGGGCCATTTTGCTCAAACGGCTCGTGATTTATGTGCGCGCGTGTAACCCGCAGAGGTATATTATATACGATATTATTAATATATATCGCAGCTATATAAATACATATATATATATATTATATGTAACACGGTGCAGACGATAATGACGGTGTCAACAGGTAATTTTTTAACCCAATAGTGTTTTTCGCCGCTTATAGGTTTCAGTGGGCACCGCACCGGTTTATTGTTATAATAATATACGTGTGACACAAACGCCGCGTACGGGCAACGCGACTTAATATAATACATCACAATACATATCGTTATATTAATGTATACGTATGGGTATATGGTAAATGGTATATGTTATGCGTATTATACGCACAATGATTGTGCTCGTAACGGCCTCGGGGGCTTTGCCGACGGTGATACATGATGATGATGTTCTTATTGCTATTATAATACGCGCGCGTGTATTGTATAACACTTGGTAAACGACACCGCCGACAAACGTTGCGAATTTCATTTCGTTTCGTTTTTTTTTTTTTTTTTTTTATCCCACCGAAAAAAAAACCCATTAAACGGGTACTGCGGCGCAGACCATCATCAGCGTGTTTTTGTTCTGAAATCGGACGACAGGAAGACCGCCTGTTATGACCACGATGAATTTATATTATCGTACAAACATATACGATATATACATAATACTATAATAGATGCAAATATGATTGATTGCAGTATGCGATTTATAAACGTAAAGTGTTTTGAAATACGCGACATTCCACTGTACGCTCGCTACTGGTCCGATAGTGTATAATATCATTATATCTGACCCGCAGATAATATAGGCAAAGTATGCAAACAAATCATATTTGAATACGACGCTAATAATACGAAAGCGGTGGGAAAAAAGGACGTCGAAGTTTCCACTAGTTCGAGCTAGGTGTCTATCTCTTCGAAAAAACGTGTACAACAATTTAATATTTGATCAGGACCATCCGCCAATATATTTGCATCAGCCGTATAGGATTGTATAACTGCAGGTAACGGTTTTTATAATTATCACTACACAATCGTCCCCGCCATATTCTAAGGCCGTTGAACGTAATGTTGTTTTATACCTATTATCGCAGTAATAGTAACATTTTTAGAAAGTGTTTATACGATTACATTTAAAGGTACATACAGATTGAATTACATAGGTATTATGTATGCACTGTTTTATATTTGTCCGAGATGGTTTGTCCTTTCGGGTGAACAACTTTCCGTTCATCTTTGCGTGAATGTTGCTGAGTCCTATAGTTGTTGAGAGATTTTGAAATACATCAGCTGAAGTAACAGTTTTATACTTTTATAATGTTATTTTAGTCTAAAATGTAATACCTATACCTACCGGCGACTGTAACTGTTACAAATCTGAAATCGTAACTCAACCACAGAAATGCATGGAAACATATTGTAGGTATATAATAAATGTACGTTTTGATTTGTGTTACATTGTTTTATTGATACTAAATGCATTTCACAATTAAACAAGCAGCTGCTATACACACGCATATCATAATTCATAATATGTATGTATAACGTCAACATTGTCTTGCGATAATATGATCATTTTCGTGTAAAGTAAATATGACGGATGGATGACAGTAAACTTCACTTCTCTTCTGCAAATGTGCATATAGTGTATATTGTAGTAGGTACCTGCGTCTACAGACCTCCAGACTATATACACATCAAAGTACATCGATCAATTTATTTCGTTAGATTACGTCATATTCGTTACAGTCCAAGTCAAAAATAGTGTAAATACGTCAAGTTGAGTCAATTAAAATCATTTTATGACAAATGAGTCATTTACATGATAAATACTTTTAAACAGTCCGTTTGTTATAGCGAGTTGCAGTGTTGCACAAAGATAACAAAAATGTATTTATAGAGAAACATAAAATACGCAACATTATTCATCTGCATATAGAAATGTGAACGATATAACTTAAGTAAAAAAAACTGTGTTGCAAACACGTCGAAGATGACCGTTAAATATTACTTTTTATACACAATCAGCGGGAAAGTATATTTAACCAGCAGTACATTTATTGAAAATGAAATATATTTTAATTTATTGTCTTGTAATTTTATATAAAAAATAATAATAATATTAATTATTATTATTATTTATTTATATTTTTTAATTTCGTGTAAATTATAACGAATAGAGCACCATACCTATATAGCAGTACCTATATAGTTTATCCGATACCTAACCATGTAGTATATACCATGTAGTCTGTACATATTATGTTATGCATAATATATGTATTATGTATTTATTATATATATATAAGTGTACATATAATTTAAATGCATGTACGGAAAGCAATAATAATAATAATAATAATAATAATCGCATAATTCACGAAAAAAATGAATTCATTGATTTTTAGCTGTCGTGTCAGTTTTCCAGTCTGCGCGTTTTTCTTTGATTACATAATATATTTTCTTGAACGCCATATTGCTACACGGTTATTGCTTATACTCACTGTGCTACAATTATACGTACATATTGTGGCCACTGATATCAGCCACGCATACATTACGACAAAGAATCGTAAACGATAACTATTCATTTAAATCGCATGAAAAAATGGCATCAACAAAATTTGTTAAATACTCCGAGTGCGATACAGTAAGTGGATTAAGTCGATCTACCTGATTCCGAGATTTGTAAATAGAATTGTTGACGATTTCTATCTATACGAAAAAATAATACTGTTTGGTATATGAATAGCAATATTTTCGTCACGTTAATATAATGAAGGGTAGGCAGGTATATATATATATATTATAATACGATTTATGCAATATTGTCTCCGCTCTCGCTGCAGCAGTCTCTCTATATTTTATCCCTCCGACATTGTGTGCGGCATAATGGTCGCGCATGAAATAATCCTCCAACTACGTCGCGCACTATAGCGGTAATTGTGCTCGTAAATAAGTAAAAAAAAAAAAAAAATTACAATAGTAATAATAACTTTAACATACAGTTTATTTTGTACGTACATAATATTATATACTAATACAATCGTTTCGACCGTCCGCACTGCGCAAGTGTTGTATGTACATAATATATTATATACGTATGTATGATACCGTATCATGTTTACCGAACGTTTATGCGGCATATTAATATATTATTATATACATAATCGGGTACATATATATGTGCGCTTATACACAATATAATAGTATCGACGAGAGTATAAATAGTTATTTGTGCACACGATGCGAGATGCACTTTAGGCCGCCGCCGGAATTTATCGGAAAAATTCACAATTTGTACTCGTATATGTATATATATGCTGTGTGCACTGCATCATGTAGCCGGTATACCTACATAATATATGTTATTGCGCTGGCGACCGTTTTAACGACCAAATGGGACATTTATGCGTGTGCATATAATACGATATTATATATGTAGTTTTAATTTCACTCCTACGCGTCCCGTATACAATATATACATTATAATATATATTATTTACCCACTCGCCGTCGGATGTAAATATTCCAAGTAGCTGCGGCGGCGGCGGCGGCGGCGGCGGCGACGATGCGGCCGACGGACGGGATTTTTATTATTTTTATTATTATATTATTCCCGGCGTGTCCGCTGCGGGGCGGTACGACAATAATAATCATCGAGGAGAACGACGAAGGCGGCAATAATTTTCGCGTCCTCGGCTCGGAAATACGTAAAACCACAGTCCGACGCTTTTTCGTCCGCGTTGTTCTGCGAACATTTTATTGCAGCTCGTATGTATACGTTACGGGGATATACGTATAGTGCGGTGTGTATAAGCCACGGACGTGTATATTATATGTGTATTGCAGAATATAAGTATACCAGTGGCGTTGTATGTGCGGATGCAAATTTTATTTTAACGACGGTAATGGTTACTATATATATATATAAACGTATATATTTGTCGCGGTTACAACGCAAAAAACTATACTCGTGTAACGTTTATGCGTGGCTCGGCGTGTGTATGGGTATACGTATACAATAACCGATAAAATACATTCGCTCGTATACGTTTTATAAATTATAAACGTACGCTTTCGTATTTATTGCGATCCGTATTTGATTGTAATTTAAAAAGGTTCTATAATTAGTAATTGTGCGCCCGCTCGAAATGTGACGATTTGACAGATTTAACTCGTCGTCGGGACTATAGCAAATATGTATAGTATGTGTATACAGTGTACCTGGTACACGCATAGGCCTTATACTTACGGCAAGTGATGTGTACGACGACAAGCATTGCGGGCGGCGGCAAGACATCTGGCAGTGACGTAGGAGGCTGTTTTGACGACAAACCCACAACGATGATGTACACATCTATATTCATCTATTACCGCAACACCGTACCCATATATTATAAGAGTAAGTCACAGTAACCGAAAAGCGCCCTCTATCTTCTTCCTTTTTCCATACACTCGATGCTTGTCCAGTAGTACAATAGTACAACAGGTACGCGTACATTATATACAATATGATAATAAATATTATAACGTTCGAAAAATGTGACGTTTGAATAAAAGCTATATACTTGGCGTTAACAGCTATAGGTATAGGTCAAGTTATCGATTTATGAAATACATACTATTAATCAATGATTTTGACTCGTCGATAACGCATCCTGTAGGTACATTGGTAAGTTACCACCGTGATTACTGATGTAATATATATATACTCAACTGTTATGAGATTAGGTTCTAGATTAATCTATTCCATGTATATACATAACTAATCTATCTCAAATGCTCTCATTAGTTTACTCGTCACAAGTCAGTCGAAATCGCACATTCGTTTGACTTATTTATTGCACTTTGGTTTCTTATCCATATAGATTCTAAAGTAGCTACCTATATGTTTCATTTATTGTGTTCTCCATTTCTCCGGCACACAACTGAACATTCCTAATAGGACTTTGGCCGATCAATTTCTCATTGTTATCGACGTTTTGTTATTTGCTCGAAAACCACGGATCTCTAGTCGTTGTATAAATATAGGGTGGGTATCGCGAAGACAAATTAACCAAACTCGCTCTATTGGAGACAATTTGTACCTTCCAATTCGGTATATAATGATATACAGTTGTATATTGGTTATTTTACTTTTCCTGATCAATTAATTTTGTTATTGAAACATTTTACATACGAGTTATAGGCTGGCAAGTACAATTGCTTTTTTTCTTCTAATATCATCAAATATATTCAAATACATTTCACTGGCAAAAACGTATACGAAATACCGGAAAATGGATACAGGCTGATAATTGTATCCCGGCTGCACATAGATGAAAAACCGCCTAACCAATAACCACCATCACGAAAACGCTCCCAGTGCAGTTAAATTGTCTTCTCAACAGATCCAGGAAAAACAACTGATAAACTAATATACGAATGTGTAATGACCTACAAGTACATAATAATAACCTAAATCTCTTTTATTTATATATAAAAAAATTTAATAAATCTGAAGAAGTAAAGACTCGGCCGTCGCTATTACCGCCACTCGTCTTTGTATTATATAAATTCGCTTAAATATGCAGTCTGGAACTTGGAATGTCTTGGTCTACGCGACTGTAGAATCACCAGTACAGCCTTAGGCATTCTGTTATATAAGTCCAGTGAAGCCGTCCATCAATTAATTTTTATTGTTATCACCGTTAAATTGATCGATTTACCAATAAATTATAATTTTGTATATATTTTAATAACGATCCATTTTTTGCCCTCTTGTATTTAAACATGTAATGATAGACATTTCTCTTTAATTATATTATAGGCTATTAAATTTATCCGTTGCGAACAACGCCTGAAACGGTATAATATTATTTATTTATGAACTTGAATATCATAAATTGTTATTTCATACTTTATTATTTACATTGCGATAATTACGTCGTTAATATTATACTATGCACAAATGTACAACCACGCGTATTATGCTGTAGTATTTGTTTATAGAACTCAACATTAGCCTATTTCCTGCCTACTCTATAGTAAAATGGTCTTTGCAATGTGCAATATAGGATTGCACTTGGTTCGGATGAAATTTGCCTACGGTAATTTTCTATTATGTACCAATTCAATATATAAATCTATGAAAGTTGTTTGTCTGTATAGTAAGTGTCAAGTGCACATGACATTGATTGTAGGTGACTAAAGTATGTGTGCAATTTGAATTACATAATAAATCATTGAATACGAAAAACTGTTCTCAGCGGAGAATGCTTCAGCCTGTATTTGAGTATTTCTTATTATATTTTATCATACACATCTTTATTGCATTTAGTGACTAGTAATTACCAGAGCTAGGATTTTGGTGATTTTTGCATTTTTTTCTCTTAGTGTTATACAATTCTAACCAAAAACTAAATTTGTTTCGTAATATAACAATTTAAAATATGTAATTTTTATTTTTTGTGTTAAATGTATTTTATTGCATTTTTACGTAATATTACAAATATTGCGTTCATTTTGTGTATTTAAACTATTTTTTTTTTTTTAAGCTTTTTTAATATGGTTTGTTAAGGGAATCCCAATGAGTACCTGTAGGCAATTACCTACTCCAGTCCAACGATTGAAAAAATAATATAGTTAATTGTCGATTTATCCGATAAGATTAAATATCGAACGAACCCATAACTATTTAGGTATACAATAGTAGCTTTAGTAGTGAATTCGACACGTACCTATGTGGTTCTACCTATCTTAACTGAACAAAATCCCAAAAGTTAATTAAACAGTAGGAAGCCTTTTACGTAGTTTTGTGAGCGAGTTTGGTGCCGATATTTTTTCTACGGACGGTATGATGCTTTTTTGTAAAGTTTGTAATGTTGCAGTTGCCTCCAAATAGAAATTTACAATTCAATAACATATCAGTCGAGATAAGCATGCTCGTGAAATTCAACGAAAACTGAATGAAGTGAAACATAATAATCAAGTACTATTATCTAATTTAACAAATAATAGTAATCAATCATCATTAAATTCTGATGTCTTGGAAAAAACAAATCATTCAACCATTGCAAAAGCGCTCGATAAAGCCATGTTTACATTATGGTCTGAAGGAATAAAACACGATAATGTCCTCATTTTTGTGTCTGATGCTGTCCCATATATGGTAAAAGCAGGAAGAGCCATTTGCAATCTGTATTCAAAAATGGTGCATGTTACCTGCAGTGTGGCGCATGCAATTCATAGAGTTGCGGAAGAAATAAGATCAAATTTCAAGATGTCAATAAACTTATAAGTTGCGTAAAAAAATATTTTTAAAATCACCATATCGCACACATATGTTTAAAACTCTTGATCCAGGAATTCCATTGCCACCCGAACCCTTAATCACGCAATGGAGAACCTGGCTAAATGCTGTAAATTACTATTGTGAGAATTTTTCTTATGTAATAAAAGGTTTGCTTGAATTAAATCATGATGATTCGGCTACTATAAAAGAAGTAATAAAAGAACTTATGTCTAAATCAAGTTTAGACGCCAATCTAATTTATATAAAATCTCATTTTGGTTTCATTCCTTTAGAAATAAAAATCTTGAGGCTTCTGGAATCTTATTATCAGAATAATATTCTTATATCTGCAAGATATAGATCTTATTATCTATTAATAAAATAAAAAAAATTGAGACTACATTGTCCCTTGCTCCTAATGTAATCGGAAAAACAATATCAAACAAACTGAAAAATATTTTGATGAAAAATAATCGGTTCAAAGTTTTAAAAAATATATCTGCCATTCTGGACGGTGAAAATACAACAAGTAGAGATGGTATTCCGGAAGACCTAACTTTAAATGATATGGTTTATTTCAAACATACTCCTAGCTGTTACTTCTGTGGACGCCGAACAAAGTTTTTCTTCATATAAAAACATTTTATCTGACCGCCATCGCAGCTTCCTGTTTGAAAATCTTAAGAATCATTTAATTGTGCAATACAATAATATGGGTACAGGTGAAAAAAAATATGATATATTTTTCATTAAATTATTTTAGTTTAAGCTTTTATTGATTTTTTAGAATAGTTATATCAGGAAGTGGTTACATTCACAAGTCTGTTATGTTCATAATTAATAACTAATAATAATATTTATTTTTAAAATACATTTTTTTCGCTCATCTAAGTAAGTACATTTTCGGTCATTTTTTAAGTTCATTTTTTAGTTTTTAGGTCATTTTTGCATTTTAGTGTATTTTTAAGTCATTAAAATCCTAGCTCTACTTATTACTAATTTGTATTTTTTAGTAATTTTCTATTAGTATACTACGGAATGTTAAAATCATTTTTACCAAAAACAATTAATCGCATAGGAATAGGTATCACATGATAATTATTAGGAATAATATTATTTTATATAATACCAGCAGTTGTTATTAACTATTATAATAGACAATAGTCAATAAAGACATAAGTACCTACCGTGGTAGAACGGTGTGAATATGTGTGTGATATAAATAGCTTATAACTTCATTGTGAAATTTAATAGGGAGAAGTTCAAAAGTTTCAATTCCATAGAATTATATTCTTTGAACCAAAAAAGTAATTTTTCGTTTAAATATCCAATTTTGTTAAAATGTGAACTTGAAATTTCTATAATACAATTAAGTGTGAAACACAAGACTTGTGACGTATTATATTGTTCACAGGTTCCTATGGAGGTGGAGGGCGGACGTAATTATTCAAACACGTTTTTAATAATGACCATTATTGGTGTGATTTAAAATATCTACAAATATATTGATTGTAAAATCCAAGTTTATCCTTGGTAGAATAGTGGGCATCCGTAAAAAAGATTTCAATAAATGTTTAATAATTTACGAGCATATTGTACAGAACAGAATCGCACGTAGGTTTTGAAGGTTCAGTTGAGTGTGCTTGAAAAATAACTCGGATGGCTGCATGTGCAGCGTACATACAAAGTTTGATAGTTATGGACATCACAAGAGTCGTAAGTTTAAAACAAGATATATATATATATACTCAACTGCAGCATATAGGAGCAAATCCATACAAATTTCGTGGGGAAGGGCTAACATTTTTAACGTCAATGTGAGTTGAGGGGCTTCGATCCCACACAACTAAAAAACAGAATTTTTGTCGGGGGCTAGCCTCCTGTGAGTAATGCAGTCAACACCCGAATCTAAAACTCAAAACACTCAGGTCTTATCAGTTTTAAAACATTAGGAGATATTTTTATCACATTATTCATATACTTATATACATATATAAATACAACAATAATGATAATAATCACATATACCTGTATAATAATTATTAGGTACCTATATATTTTCATGTCCTCACAAACGCGTCAAAAGTCACAAGCTTCTTACCTTGCCGTAGTTTAGTGTATATATATATATGGTCGCAAATGGACGGATTTTTTCAGCAAACGTCTACAGCGTGTTAAATTCAAAATTGTGTACAGATGCTGTTAGCCGCTGTATATTATATAATACTCGACGGGGACCCGCTCTCAGATATTATAATCATATCAGCGTGATAAATATAACGTCGAATACTGCGCGTCAGACGGACATTCGTACAATCTCGTTCGATTGTAAATCGTATTTTTAAAATAAATAATATTATGCATTATTGTCGTGTGTTTGAGCGGTAAAGTATAGGACAGCGAAAACGTATATAATAATACACCGTGGGTACACGGCTACCGGGCAACCTGCAGCCGGCACCCACACGCGACATGATTTGTTTACAATTCCTTTGCCAACATTTTGTGCGGTCGTCGTTTTAAATTTCATCGTTTACGAAGTCTGCAAATGTTATAGTAAAATTATATCACATAATACGGAAAACGACAAAATATTTATCGCGTTTGCTCTGTACTATTACATAGATTCGTAATAAATTCGCACTCGGTAGCCGGTTCAAATGTACACATATTATATACATATATAATATAGTATAATAACAGTTATGTTTATACGACCGGAGCGCATGCTAAGACGCCATAAATTTATTTAGCGATAAATAATTATAATATTTTAATATTATTTTTTTTTTTTTTACAATAATTTTTTACGTTTTATATAAAATGAATTTAAATTATGCATATATACCTAACCTACCTATGTATTATAAATACGTTCTGGACAAAATATTTCTCCGCGGAGATGATGTACGATGATAATAATATTATGGTGAAGGTGGTTTCGATGATAATAATATTATGGTGAAGGTGGTTTCTAAGTACCTACAATGTCCTATAGATGAAACATTATATATATATATATATATATATATGCATAAAAAAGCAATATACAGAGGTATAGAGAGGTATAATATGGGCTATTAATATTGTGTGACGCCTAAAGCTGATTCTGCCGCAGTAGTTCGAACGATTATCTGCTGCGATTTCCGTCATCTGAGACTGTACCGAGTGTGTATAAAATATGTGGAAGATAACATCTTAAAATAATAGTAGGTATATTCATATATGTATAAGTAGGTACACTAAGACACTATTAAAGGCTAATATACGAGATGTTATCCAAGTTCGTGATACACGTATTATATCGAAAATAAGTATATTTTAATTTATTCGTCTTCGTAATATACGTTTGTTTTAAGCGGATTTCTACCTATATAATAATATACTGTATATAATGTTCCTTTATAAATTTGTACTTAATTATCTTGTAAGTCGGTATCTTAAAAAACAACAGTTGTCTTAGTAAACGACACGTATTTGGCGCATATAAATAGAATAGAGTGAAATAGGCTTAATATAAATATTGTAATTGTGTTGTGAGTATCATATAGGTGATAATATATAATATGTGACTTGTACCCATTAAACTGTTACAGTCATATAATAAACCAAAGGTATTGGTCAAACAAACTATGCTGGATATATTACACCCTGTGCATTATTATAATATATACAGAATGTCCACCTTGTATTTTCATTGAAAATGGAAAAATCACTCAATGAACTATAACCCGTGCCTTTATATACTAAAAAAAAAAAGGTTGGCCGTTGAATATGATATATTTCACGGTGTTTGAGGCTCCACTTAAACGTTTTAAATCATATACCTAAACACCTCATCTTTCCTCTCTATCTCTCTCTCTCTCACTCACTCACTCTCTGCGAATGTTTTTATTATATATGAATATAGAAATCTTTCTCGAACGGCGTATTACACGCTGGCGGATTTCGTGCGGTTATTAAACTCGCATTTCACGGTTTATTGTGCACGCGGCGACGACGGCGCAGCCCGTGAAATTGGTATAATGTGTGTGTGTGTGTGTGTGTGTGTGTGTGTGTACATACAACGCCCACGAAATAAGACCTCAAAAACGGTAAATAACAATATTATTATTCCCCTCCCCGCGAGAGCGAAAAAAAATGTATCGCTTTTCTCGCTCCATACGCGCGTAGGTATACCACTGCTATAATAATATAATATTATTATATGGTTGTCCGTGGTTGCGGTCTTTTCCGCGAAATTATCTCGTCATGCGGTGGCTACATCGCATCATACATCAAAACTATTATTATACTGTACACCTATGTCGCCGTGCACAATGTCCGCGTGCACCTGAACGCCAAACCACCCCTATAATACACCTACCCTATCTGTATATACACATACCTATTTAAAAATTACAATATTTATATTGTGTTATTATATTGTGTACACAATAATGCGTACGCTGTCGTGTGTGCTGCAGCGTTGCATTATTCGCCGTATACGACTATAGTCGCGCCACCGGCCGAGAACCTTGCACGCATCGGTACACACGTACACCCCCTTACGACACACCCTTAGCCTCTCGGTATACGATACAATAATAAAACGTCATATAATACGCGTCCTCGTAAAAGTGTCATGTGTATACGAATGCTGCAGTACGGTCTTCGGGGGCGGTATCGGTTTTATTGTGTAATAATATAAATCCACACATATAGGTATGCGGGTGTACTGACTTGCAGCAGTGCCGTCGGACTGCGTTTCCGTCAGCGGGATACCTATTATAAAATAACCCGTGTAGGCGACGGTATGGACCACGGACGACCGTCCAACCCCTAAAATTCCGCGAAATCCTTTTTCGACACACAAGAACACGTGTCCGACAGGACCTCCCGCCGCCGTTGCCACCGAATCGTTCACTCCGAGCGCGCGCGTGTGTGTGTGTGTAATATACG
>NW_019101802.1:0-5208 GCF_001856785.1 Myzus persicae | reverse complement strand
GACAGCAGCGAATCTCGAAAGGCGTCCATGCTCAGTGTCGCCAACACTGGCAGAGAACGTTAGCCAGTGGCACCTGGGTCGGGGTGCGAACATACTCCCCCTTGTGATACATAGTGTATCACAACTTAATACTTGAGCTGGTTTGTACATAGAAAGTGGAACAAGCGATCTGCTGGACTGGAACTGAACGAATCAGGCCGTGGCCGAACTGGACTGTAACTGAACTGGAGCTGTAGTTGATGTTGATAGGACTGATCTTGAGCAGTTAGATAAGGGATAATACAATTTTTTTTTTTTTTTTACTACTTGAGCAATTCCTTTTATAACAAAAATGACTATTATCACATAACAAATAACAAAATGAATTAACAAACAAAAAAAATAAATAATAATAAAAACTAATAATATAATGCGATTACCCATAATGCAATGTGAAGTTATAGGAGCCAACACTCTGTACACAAAGGGCCGTCAACGTAGTAGCACTTTACATACCGCAATCATATCATTGTCATAAAAATAGCATATAGAGGGAAGAAAAGAAAAAAAAAAAAATAATAATAATAATAAAATAAAATATGTTTATTGAGTAGGAAGTGGAACCAGCTTCACTACTGGTCTTATTATTAGGCCTTGCTTGGTGAGTATTTTTACTACTCTAACCACACTGTCTGGGCCTGGTAGGAGCTCTCGGACGCGACCTAATTTCCATAGTAAAGGAGAAGAAGTGTTGTCCTTGATAATAACTAACTCCCCCAATTTAATGTTTTCTTGGTTAACTACCCATCGTCCCTTGGTCTGTAGGGTGTGTAAATACTCGTTAGACCAACGACTCCAAAATGCCTGAAATACCTGATGAAGAAGCTTCCAACGGTTTCTAAGGTGTATCGAACTGATAGGGACCTCAGCTTCAGGCACAGCACACAAGGGTCGACCAACAAGAAAATGACCTGGGGAAAGGTATTCTAGGTCGCTTGGGTCATTGGACGATGGTGTTAGTGGTCTTGAGTTAAGCACCGACTCTATCCTGCACAAAACTGTCGAGAACTCCTCATAAGACAAAACCTGGTTGCCAACCACCCGTACTAACAAGAGCTTTGTAGAACGGACCGCTGCTTCCCAGAGCCCACCAAAATGAGGTGCACTGGGGGGATTAAAATTCCATGAACACACAATCGCTGAGCTGAACCGCTCGCGATTCCTTGGATCATTCACTAGATCATATAGTCTTTTCGATGCACCTACAAAATTGGTATCACAGTCTGAATATACTGCGGATGGCAATCCCCGTCGAGCTACAAAGCGGTTGAATGCCGCCAGGAAGGCATCAGTTGACAGATCAGTCACAAGCTCAAGGTGAACTGCCTTGACACTCATGCAAACAAAAACGGCAATATAAACTTTATATTGTCGGGCCTTTCGCAGATTAGTCTCCTTCATCATAAGGGGACCAGCATAATCTATGCCCACATTAGAAAATGGATGGCATTGCTGAACTCTAAAGTCAGGTAGATCAGACATGACCGGCTGCAGGTTACGAGCTGATAACCTGACACACACCGTACATTCACTAATTGCGCGACGAATAACAGAGCGATCACCCACTATCCAGAACTGTCTACATATTAAAGCTGACATGAGACGTGGACCTGCATGACAAGCAAACAGATGCCAATGTCGAGCAATTAGTAATGACAAATATGATGCCTTTGACAGCAGAACTGGGAACTTGCGTCGATCTGATAGCAAGGAATGACGAAGACGACCTCCTACCCGGATGACACCACAGTCATCGATGAACGGCGACAAACGTGCAAGTGGCCGAGAGGAGACAGCCTTACCAGACGATAACTCAAGAAACAAGGATTTCAAGAACACACCTTGTGAACACTTGATAACAGCTGTCAATGCATCATTATACTCCTGGTATGAAAGGAAACTAGTGTCTACTGGGACCTTGCGACACAATTTAATAAGACGTTGTAAACGAATAATAACTCTCAACATACGATTTAGAGACGAGAAGCGAGAGAACCACTCAATCGGCTCTCCTGTAGTTTCAACAACACAAGACACAGGACCTGTGACCTCAGGCAACTGGTCTGAGGGAATCAAATTAACTTCTGATGACCAACTCTCACCGAACTGGTGGAGGAAGGTAGGACCTTTCCAATAAAGATCATGCTGAGCTAGCTCACCAGGTCGTAAACTTCGAGAGGCACAATCTGCTGGGTTCATATCAGTGCTAACATAAAACCAACTACAAGACGGTAACAATTCATTTATCTTATGAATACGGTTAGATACAAAAATCTTATACGAAACATGGGGGGTTTTTAACCAAGATAGCACTACTGACGAGTCAGACCAAGCAAAAACGTTTTGGATAGTTATCTGAGTCGAGAGAGTGATCTGGATGCGACTTAACCAACGAGCGAGCAATCCGGCTCCACAGAGCTCAAGGCGAGGAATAGACATGGCTTTGGTTGGTGCCAGTTTGGTCTTACTACCTAGCAAGAACATAGAGACCCTACGGTGGCGATCTGACACTCTTAAATAAACCACAGCCGCATAGCCTTTGATAGAAGCATCAGAGAACCCACATAATTCATATTGTGACCCTTCAGAGGTACCAACAAACCTTGGTACTTGAATCGTGGATAAATAATGTAACTCATTAACAAAGGACATCCAAGAATATTCTAGTTCCAACGGAAGCCGATCATCCCATGAAACACCAGACCGCCAAACACATTGCAACTGATGCTTAGCATGAAAAATTACAGGGGATAAAAAACCAAGTGGATCATAGATCCGCGCAATCACCGACAACATACTTCGTTTGGATGAAACAAACTTGACTGAACTGACATTGTAGTTGAATGTGTCGACATCAGGACTCCACTTCATACCTAAAATTTGAACTTGAGGCGACTTTTCAATGTTGAATGGGAGAGAACCAACTGCTCTATCTTCCGAAGGTTTGTTTTCCAACAGCTGAGGAGAATTACTAGCCCATTTCTTTAACTCTAGGCCGAACTGGCTGAGAATAGAAATCAAATCATCTTTAAGGGCTTGGGCTTCCTGGATGCTATCTGCCCCAGTACAAATGTCGTCCATATAAGTTTGATACATAAGAGCTGTCTGTACCAGAGGATATTGTTGACCATAGACAACCGCTATTTCCTTCAACACCCTCAGTGCTAGGTAGGGAGCTGTCCCAACACCATAGGTGACCGTGTTCAACTCAAACTCTTGAACTTTGTCGTGAAGAGACGCTCTCCACAGAATATGCTGGTACTGACGGTACTTAGGAGCTATCAAAATCTGCCGGTACATTTTACAAATGTCAGCTGTAAAGACAACTGCGTGGATACGAAAACGAAGTAGTATGTCCATTATGTCCTGTTGGAGCTTAGGACCAACAAATAAAGCATCATTAAGAGAGGTGTTTGAAGAAGGTCGAGCTGACGCGTCAAATACTACCCGGAGCTTCATGTTGTCCCCTTCTATCTTGTGAACTGCATGGTGAGGGATAAAATATGAACCAGGAGACTTAGCAAGTGACATATGACCGAGGGATTCATAATCCGCCATAAACTGCTGGTAAGCCAAATATAAGGGTTTATTCTGAATCAATTTACGTTCTAGACGTTCAAAGCGAACAAGTGCCAACCGGCGGGAACCATGAAAAACAAATGATGTAGGTGGGGTACGAAAAGGAAGCGGCACCACAAATCTGCCAGAACTGTCACGGTAAGTTTCCTGAGCGAATATTTCTTCACACCTTCCTTCTTCAGTGAATGATAGTGGCGCCTCATCAGGTTCTTCGATCTTCCAAAATCTCTCAACTAGAGATTCAATCGAAGTTGTTAATAGGGAAATCATCATAGTCTGTTGCGGAGCTGCTGGTAGAGATGGATCAACTGGACCAAGAAGAATCCAACCGAAAATAGTATCAAAGGCAGTAGGTAATCCAACACCTAAGTCATGTCTTCTGCTGCGGATCACTTGAGGAAATATATCTGCACCTAGCAGCAATTCAACCGGAGCTGGTGAATCAAAATTAGGATCTGCCAAAACTAGATGAGAACACTTGTTCCTGACGGAGACCGGTAGTTGTGCCGATGGCATTGACCCTGTTATTTTAGGCATAGTCCAAGTAGAAAGGTTGATCACGTTGCCATCCATAGCCGATTGGATGCTGATCTGCACTCTGCCATTGATGGACTGCACTAACTGACCTGCTAGACCAGCTACTGGGACTGTCCACTGTTCACAGAATAGACCTAGACGCTTAGCACACTCAGAGGTCATTAGACTCACTTGGGACGCGGGGTCAATCAAAGCCCTAACTGGTTGCGAGCACCCAGCTACATCACGAACATTGACAGAGGCGGTGCCCAACAAGACCGATCTGGAATGTTGAGTGCCAATATACGATGCAACAGGATCCTTGCTTGGCGCTATCTTGGCATGGAGATTATCTCGATGTAACAGCTGGTGATGACGACCGTGACAAACAGAACATGAGGACTTACATTTGTTTGCCCAATGATTGCTACCGAAACAAACCATACACAACCTATGCTTGCTCTCTAAAACGTAGCGATCATCGATAGACAAGCCCTTAAAGGTAGAGCATGACGATAAAGAATGCGAACCGTTACACTGTTCACAACGATGAGACTCTCCAGCTGGTTTGTTAGCAACTAACGCCACTGGCGAACCTTGATGGCTTCGAGGGGCCTTAGAGCCCGATTGGCTTGGCTTGGAATTTGTATGCTTAGGTTTATTGAAGACAAGCTTTGCTTGAGGCTTAACTGTGGCCTGGATCAAAGATGAACCAGAGTTTTCCAACACCTCTACCCTATCTTTGGCAAAGTATAATAAGCTATCAACAGTAGGAAAATCAGCAGTGTTCCCCTGTTCAAACAGACGGCGTGTAGTTGAAGGCAAACAACGAACTGATATTGCAAATAACAGGAATGAACCTAAATCAGGTATATTCAATGACTGAAGAAGAGCTATGTTCTCACATAAGGTATTTAAAAAATTAATTAATACTGCGGGAGATTCCTGATGGTTAATTGGAGCATTGAGCATTTCATTAACCAAAGTAGTAGCCAACTGACGGGGTTTATCATACCTTTGAACTAAGGCAGACCAAGCAAGTTCATAAGTGCTTTCAGAAACTGTAATACCCTT
>NW_019101801.1:0-5125 GCF_001856785.1 Myzus persicae | reverse complement strand
AATATTTTAAATTAATTATGTATTATTTAACATCATGTCTGGCAATTAATAATGTAACTGGTTAAACATTTAAATTTTGTTTTGAAATTACAGGGAGATTGGATGCACTGTAAGGGGAATTTGTTCCCTTGATTTTTTTTCATCTCCCTGTAAAAATGGAGCCAAACTCCCCAAACACATACTACTATGGCCGACGACGAGTTTACAGAAAGATTTGTGGATCAAAAATTAGGATTCCGGACACACAAGACCCATACACCAACATGGCAGATGCTCGCCGGAGATATTCAAAAGGGTCCGGAATAATCTACAGGCAATTCACTAGGCCTCTTCCGCATATTGTCGGCGAGCACCTATGATTTCTTTTTCGAAAATTGGCACTTTAAGACATTAAACTTGTAGAGTTCGAGACGCTGAGCATTAATCATTTTTCAAATTTTTGCGGAAATGAATATCTTGGAAGTTTTCGGGTGGGAAAGTTATGTGTGCGGGGGGTCGTAAGTATTACGTAAATTCGTGAAACGTCTACAATTTAGCCTCCAATGACCCATCGATTTTTTCGACAAATCCTATGGAACGGCAACCGGGGAGTATTTTCGGTCCTTTGCAGGGGGGTCAAAAAACAAATACTAACCGAGATATCGACCAATGAACAATGCACAATGAGCTAAATTTTTCAAAAAAGTCCAATCACCCTGCAGTCACCTGGCAATCACCTGGTTGTTTGTAATTACCCTGCAAGGCTGCAAATTATTAAAAATCAACCTTAGAAGCTATAAAAAATACGTCTCTGGAAAGGGTAGGTAGTCTGCTATCCTGTGAATAAGTTTTTAGGGATAACATTTGAACTGGTTAGCGATGAGGAGCTGATTACCGCAGCAAGTCCGAATATTTGGCATCATGCGGATGATATATCGTAAGTTTGGAAACTTTGTAAACAAAAAACTGTCGTCCCTACAGCCATGAAAGATACATCCCTGGAAAGGGTAGGTAGTCTGCTATCCTGTGAATAAGTTTTTAGTGATAACTTTTTAATTGGTAAGTGACGAGGGCGTGATTACCGCAGGAAGTCCGAATATCAATCATGCGGCAACTGTATGCTTAACTGTCACTAGTAAGATACTGTTGTCTAGCCGTAAAATTAAGAACTAAATAGCTCGTTACCATAGGCGTGCGCTCAGGGTGTGCCAGGTGTGCCGAGGCACACCTCGTGGCCCGTGGCCTTTTACACAACTTTTATTCATTCAGGGACTTCGTATAAATTTTAAGCTACAAATAGTAAAAATTAGAGAAAATAAATTAGGCGCTCTAGCAAAAATGATAATACATACTATATGCTAAGGTTAATATATGATGGTATGAACGCTATGAACAACTTTAAATAAGTAACCAATAAATCAAACCATTATCTAACCAGTGATATCATTATGCCGTTAGGTTATAACTTATAACATTTTTATTTTTTATGTTCACTGTTTATTATTAAACCTTAGAATAATTAAAACATTTTTATTTTACGTTTAGTGATGTAACATTATTATTTTATTTTTTGTGTTCTAATGTAGATTACTAGCCATTAGGTATATATAGGTATATACTTTATTGTAAAAATATATCAACATTTTGTGAAGCACAACATTTAATCAATATACATTTTTATGAATTTATATTTTGCATTAAATTTATCCTTTTTTAGATTGAGGTTAGGTTAGATTTACTTAGGCCCATATAAGGGAAAGCGGCCGAATTTTCTTCATGGCACACCCCATACAAAATTCCTGCGCACGCCTATNTCCGGACAGATTTGAACGTTTTTTCAAAAATTAACCTCAATATATTGTTTCTAAAATTATGAAAAAAATATGCAATATTCTTTAGGTATGTTGAAATCATGTAGCAAAAGAATAATCATAAAAGTCTTTAAAGTTCACACTTTTTTAAAAGTTGAAAACTGTCCGGAGTGACCCGCAAAATGGGGTGACTTCGGACACGTATTAAATTTCATTAAAAACCGATGTTAAAATTACAATGGTTGACTTCGGACAGTATAGATATTTTAAAAAAAAACGTAACGAATTAAACAAAAAAAAACATAACTTTATCATAAATACTACGTATTTTATTCAATATTTTGAAAAACTTCACATAAAATAATTTTT
This sequence comes from Myzus persicae, assembly GCF_001856785.1. Taxonomy (NCBI): domain Eukaryota; kingdom Metazoa; phylum Arthropoda; class Insecta; order Hemiptera; family Aphididae; genus Myzus; species Myzus persicae. Next base: position 2,966 of record NW_019101801.1, on the reverse strand, counting down.
TATTATTATAAAAATATCAACAAATGTTATATTAGGTAGGCATGTAAATTATAAATTCATTTTATTTTTTCAATGAAAATTAGTTGTATCAATATTGTCAAAATTAAAACGTTCTCGTTTCATTATTTTACTGGGCTCTAATTTTTGTTTTTTTGTATGATCTGGGCATCGTAATTTTCCTGTCCGGAGTCACCCCGCGTTTTGAAAAAATTTAAAGAATGTAGCACTACAATGTATGAATAAATAAATAATCTATTTTAACACACGTAAATTATAGTTGATAAGTTTGCGAGCCGATTGCCGAAATCCGCAATCAAATATGTTTATTTGTTGTTGTTCTACAGATGTTATTTGTTCGATCATTTTTAAATCTAAAAATAGATCATCTTGTATTTACCTCTATACAATATGGTATGATAATATTATGTTATTAATAAATATTATTTTCTATGGAGGAAATAATAGATATGAACGTGGAGTATCAGTTTTCAATTTTTATCAACCCCATTTTGTAACCCCATTTTACGGTACTCGTTACAATTGGTGTAATTGCCCCCGCGCACACATAACAACCCCACCCGGAAACTTGGTCTGAGAGTGCCAATTTTCGAAAAGGAAATCATAGGTGTTCGCCGACAATTAAGGAAGAGGCATAGTGAATTGCTCGGAGATTATTCCGGACCCTTATGAATTTCTCCGGCGAGCACCTATGATTTCCTTTTCGAGAAATGGCACTTTAAGACCTCAAACTTGTAAAGTTCGAGACGCTGAGCATACTCCCAAAATTGCTATACTCCCGAACGAAAAAAACCTATTATCGCGATTTTGGTCGTTATGGGTAGGTAAGGTACTTACAGTCTTCAAAGCGGATGTAGTCAAACACATTTTTTCTTCCTGATTTGTCTAATATCTTATTTCTTCTTTCAAGAAGGAACATTATTTTAGTTCGCGTTGAAATGCATTTCATTGCTAAACAAAAATAATAATTAAATATATATATCAGCTATAAGTCTACGTAATAACCGAAAACCGCTCACAATTTAAATCTATCATATTGACCGACATTTTTAATAAATGAACACAATGAAACCACTAAATCTATTGATTTAGAAGAAGAACGATGAATGTATTCAGATACTAAATCAATTGATTTTCTCTGTTATCAGTTTATTTAAGTAAATTATAATTAATAGTTGGTTACTGTATGTGTAAGTTAATTGTAATGTTGGTTAATGTATGTATGTACGCGGATCTATGTATAATACGATATAAAGGTGTGAACGGGTTAAAACCTCGGTAACTTCCAAGATATTAATTTCCGCCAAAATTAGAAAAACATAATATTGTACCGGAAATATAAAGTTAAATAAAAATAGCAAACTCCAGACGACAGCTCAGTGCATACGGGGTTTTTGATATTTTTACACGAAAATACTATTGATGGTAGCTGTGTACTTGTGTAATATAATGGTGTACGATTCGTGACGATCGCACAATTATACGATTTTAAATTAATTTTTAAATAATTGGAATCCGTATTAATCGGCAATACCGCGTTTATGTACATTCGGTTGGCGTAGTCTTCGTATTTAATATGTAACAGTTTTTGAACATATTTACATTAAATGCATATCTCGTTAAATACTAGTCTTATAGATTTCGGACCTATGTACAATTGTGATTTATTGATCACCTTTAGTCCGATTTCTAATTACCCAAGCGATCACACTTGTACTTGTGTAGACAAGTTGCACGACCGCCCGATGATTGCATGGAGATCGGCCAGGCTCCAGCCGTCAGCTCGGTGCTTACAGGGTTTTTCGTATTTTTACAAGAAATTACTAGGGATGGTAGCTGGGTACTTGTGTAATATACTGGTGTACGATTCGTGACGATCGCACAATTATACGATTTTTAATTAATTTTTAATATCAAAATTTGCACGACCATCAGGTGATTTCATGGAGATCGGCCAGACTCCAGCCGTCAGCTCAGTGCATATAGGGTATTTGATATTTTTACACGAAATTACTAGGGATGGTAGCTGAGTACTTGTGTAATATAATGGTGTACGATTCGTGACGATCGCACAGTTATACGATTTTGGCCGGATATCAACCATATTCGGAGTATAATGTTATCCACGACGGATACTCGGAAATGCCCAGGGTATTTGCTACGATCTACGAAAGTTCCAGGTCCATCGGGCGAACGTTTGATTTTATATATTTTTTGGAATTCATTAAAACACGATTATATGTAATATAGCGTATTACGGGTAAGTCTGTAGTATACCAGATGAGTCTATAGTGTGCCGGATGAGTCTATATTATGCCGGATGAGTCTATATATTTAACCGGATGAGTCTATATATTTTAACCGGATGAGTCTATATGATTTAACCATATGAGTCTATATATTTAACCGTATGAGTCTATATATTTAACCGGATGAGTCTATATAATGTGCCGGATGAGTCTATAGTGTGCCGGGTGAGTCTATATATTTTAACCGTATGAGTCTATATTTTTAACCGGATGAGTCTATATATTTTAACCGTATGAGTCTATATTTTTAACCGTATGAGTCTATATTTTTAACCGGATGAGTCTATAGTGTGCCGGATGAGTCTATATATTTAACCGTATGAGTCTATAGTGTGCCGGGTGAGTCTAAATAATGTGCCGGGTGAGTCTATATATTCCTGTGGAAATCACGCCCTCGTCATTTACTTATTAAAAAGTTATCCCTGATAACGTATTCACAAGGTAGCACACTACCTACCCTTTCCAGGGACGTATTTTTTATAGCTTCTAAGGTTGATTTTTAATAATTTGCAGGGTAATTGCAAACAACCAAACAACTGCAGGGTGATTGGACTTTTTTGTAAAATTTAGCTCATTGTGCATTGTTCATTGGTCGATATCTCGGTTAGTATTTGTTTTTCGACCCCCCTGCAAAGGACC
>NW_019101800.1:0-5230 GCF_001856785.1 Myzus persicae | reverse complement strand
TTTTACGCTACACAGCTCTGTAGTCATGACGTGTTTACGTATAATAAATAATCGCTCTTAACTATCTTTAGTGTTATTTTATTTAGTAGTTAATATTCAGAAGTGGGATAATATGCTGTAATAGTTCACTAATAGTGATCATGGTGAACACAGACGACGAATCACGACCAAATAATATGCCGAACAACGATCAAGAAGAAGATACAAGGATGGAAAGATCACGAGGTCTAGTTAACGAAAATCGCTCCAGGAATGATGAACATGAACCTAACCTCCAGAATTTAGCTGACCACGACTATGCAAAAAATAATTCAATTAAGGCACCTACTGAGCGCACAGTGCTACCAACCTCATCCGTCACATCTAGCGGTCTAGACCCGGTAGTGAGAGCACTGTTAGAACAAAATCAAACATTGATAAACAGTTTACAATTGTTTACTAACACGGGACGCCGAGAACGAAGTATTACGCCGACCGACAATGCTGATTATTTGGTTATGCCGAATTTTCTCGATACGTTACCCCAATTCGATAGTCGTGGTAGTACTCAAGCTGCAGAAGATTGGTTAGCTGCAATAGAAGGCGTTGCTGAGCTGCACCGGTGGCCCGATGCATTCCGAATTGAAACCGCGCGTTCACGGATGACCGGTCCCGCGAACAACTGGTTTAGTGGAAGGAAATTTAAAACCTGGAACGAATTTGTCTGTCAATTCAAACACACGTTCGTGGGCACAAAGCTCGATATAGTTGAACGCATGAAGTCTATGCTAAGTAGGGCACAAGGTGAATCTGAAGCGATAGCTGATTATTTTCACCACAAAGCCAGACTATGCCGAGAGCTGGAACTGCCATTTAATGAAGTAAAAAAACAGATTGTTGCCGGTCTAAGGTCACGAGAACTATGTCATTACCTATTGGCGCGGCACCATACTGATGAAGACAGTCTGTATTATGATATAATGACGTTTGCTCAAATTAATGACGCACGCTCTCAGTATTTCAAGAAAGATAACGACACTAGTAAGAAGCTACAACGTTTAAGTATCAATGAAGTTAATCATGTCAAGTCGAGTACTGTAAATCCACCGATGGGTACTACAATAAAAGATGCTAATAACAAAAGGTTTGTAAAACTACCGCCGCGTAACGACAAAGATGAACCACTATGTTTCAATTGCTCAACATATGGACACGTATCTAGATATTGTCAAAAACCAAAAAAAATGAAGTGTACGAAATGTGGGAAATTTGGTCATGAAGAAAAAACTTGTGTTACTAACACACCAGTTGTATCTTTGGTAAGTTTACAACCAAATTCAATTAATGAAAAATATTTCTTTGATGCTCGAATCAATGATAAGATAGTGAAAGCCTATGTAGATACTGGTAGTCAGTTATGTTTAATGAGAAAGAGTGATGCGATGACTACAGGACTATCAATCGAATCAATACCAAAGAAAATTGAAATCAGGGGATATGGTGATGGTAAATTAGTACCTTTGGGCGCTTGCACAGTGGAATTACATGTTGATTGTGCAACTTCTCAGGTACCGGTTTACATAGTTGCAGATGAGGCACAGACCATACCACTTATAGTTGGCCAGCCGTTTACAGAACAGTCGCACATTGTTTTGGTGAAACGAGGAGATACTGTGCGTATCTATGAAGACAAAAAAGAAGGTAACGACATATTCGGTATGGACATTCCTGATCTTCCACCTAGAGTGATAAGTTTGTGGGCCGGACAAACAGAAGTGATCTCCTCAAAACATGTTGGTGTAATTGAAGTGCAATCTGATAACAAATCACTAGACCTATTTGTTAACGCACAAACTAGGGAAGATCGATGTATTCCCAGTTGTGTTATAACCCTGGATGACCAAGGTAAAGCACGGTTGCCTGTTATAAACTGTTCATTGACGGATGTCCAAATTAAGGAAGATGAGAAAATAAGTAGAGCTGTAGTATGCACGGAAACAGTTGAGATGAGTCAAGAGGAAGGACCACATTTTGAAGTAGAATCCATTAGACACGGAGACCAACTATTGACTGAAGAAAAACTGGCACTGCAAAATCTTTTAAAAAAGCACCGGAGATGTTTTGCAACCCAAATGAGCGAACTGGGTAAAGTTGAAAGCACCGAATGTGAAATAATTACAACAACCGATCAACCAGTTACTTTTCGTCCCTACAGACTAAGTGAGTCTGAACGAAAAACCGTAAGAGAAATGGTCGAGGACTTGAAGAAATGCGGCATTATCACAGATTCAAATTCCCCGTATGCTTCTCCAATTTTATTGGTAAAGAAGAAGGATGGTGGAAGGAGATTTTGTGTAGATTACAGGGCCCTTAATAAGTTGACAGTGAAAGACCGTTATCCACTACCTATTATTACTGAACAAACAGACCGTCTATCAGGTATGAAATTATTTACTAACCTCGATATGTTTTCAGGGTATTTCAGGTACCTATGAGCAAGGACGCTAGGAAAAAGACCTCATTCATCACCCCCGATGGCCAGTATGAATTTACACGGATGCCTTTTGGTCTGGCTAATGGTCCGTCAGTATACCAGCGAATGATTAATAAAGTTTTAGGACCTCTCAGATTCACTATTGCCATGGTATTTATGGATGATGTTTTGATTCCAAGCAGTACAGTTGAGGAAGGGTTGAGTAATCTTGAGACCGAACTTGAATCACTTTACAAGGCCAACCTTACTTTAAATTTAAAGAAATGTAATTTTTTATGCACTAAAATTGAATATTTAGGATTTGAAATCTCAGAAGGAACTATTGCACCAAGTGCACACAAAATTGACGCAGTGCTAAACTTTCCAAGACCACTTAATGTTCACAATATCCGACAGTACCTAGGTTTGACAGGTTATTTCCGTAGATATGTAAAAGGGTACGCTCAAATCACTAAACCTCTTACATCATTGTTACATAAAGAAACTAAGTGGAAATGGACAGAAGAACATGAAGTTGCATTTGAGAAGTTAAAGTATATTCTTACTAATAAACCAGTATTGAAATTGTATGACCCACTAGCAGAAACTGAAGTGCACTGTGATGCCTCCCAAGTGGGCTTAGGTGCAATACTGTTGCAAACAGAAAAAGAAGCATCGATGCACCCGGTTGCATATGCCAGTCGCCAAACTACCACTGAGGAAATACGTTATCATTCTACCGAATTGGAGACGTTGGCTGTGGTGTGGTCTTAACAGAAATTTCGTAACTATTTAATAGGAAGGAAATTTAAAATTGTTACAGATTGTTCAGCTGTCAAATGGACATTTAGTAAAAAGAACATGGTACCAAGAATAGCGAGATGGTGGCTGCAAATTATGGACTACGATTTCGAAGTGGAACACAGATCAGGTGAAAGAATGAATCATGTAGATGCTCTTTCAAGAAACCCAAATGCAAATGAAGAAGTATGGTCAGAGGAACCAGAAGGTTTCAATGTACTATTGAATACAATGAATAAGGAAGACTGGTTGACACTTGCTCAAAGACAAGATAAAAAAGTAAATAATATCATTACAATTTTAGGACTGAGAGAAGAAAAATCATTGACCAAAGCTGAGAGGCAGCTTCATGAGGAATATAGTGTAATTGATGGAAGACTATATCGCCGGATCAACGACAAACTTCTATGGGTGGTACCAGATCGGGCAAGAAGTCAAATTGTGAGGATATGCCACAACGATGTGGGGCATCCAGCTGTGGAAAATACAATACAAAGATTGAGACGTCACTACTGGTTCCCTTACATGAAACGTTATGTTAAAGGTTTTGTAGGGTCTTGTTTAGATTGTCTTTACAACAAAGTGCCTGGAGGACGACGTCAAGGCCAACTACATACAATTGATAAAGTAGGAGTTCCTTTTCATACTGTTCATGTTGACCATTTGGGACCTTTTATAAAAGGAAAACTAAATAATATATATTTATTTGTACTTGTTGATGGTTTTACAAAATTTTCAATATTAAAACCAACCAAAAATGTTAAGAGCAGCACGACCACAAAATTAATGGAAGACATTATGAATATATTTGGACCTGTATTCAGAATTATCAGTGATCGTGGTACAGCCTATACTGGGAAGGAATTTGAGCAAATGTGCAAGTCTAGAAACATTATACATGTAAGAAATGCGACGGCTACTCCTAGAGCAAACGGACAGTGTGAGAGGCTTAACCGAACCATTTTATCTATGTTGACAACCACTTGCAAAGAAGAGGCAGATTGGGACAAGGACATAGGAAGGATACAGTGGGCCATTAATAATGCATTTAACAAATCAACACAATCAACTCCATTTACATTAATGTTTGGGTTCACACCAAGAACATATGATGGTGACCCAATACAAGATGAAATACAAGCAATTTCAAACAGTACTTGTGACCTAACCAAACTAAGAAAGCGAGCCTTAGAATCAATAGTTGTTGAGCAAAAGAAGATGCAAAACTATCATAACAAAAATAGATTTAGAACACCTACTTATATCACAGGTGACCTAGTAATGATCCAACGTCAAGTACTTGGACAGCCAGGTGAATCCAAAAAGATGTTGGCAAAGTATAAGGGTCCCTATGTGATAACTGAAGTCTTACCAAATGATCGTTTTAGAGTGCAAGATTTACCTGTAATTCAAAGAACACAAAAATTTTATGAAGGAGTGGTGACTATTGACCAGATGAAACTTTATACAAATCCTGGATCTGATTCAAGTGATGAAGGAATTGACAACAGCCAGGCAGAAGAGGCAGTCGATCATAATAAAGCTGATCAACGACCAATTAGGAGCAGGAAAAAACCAAAAAAATTTGAAGATTATGTGTAACTATTAATGCACTGATTAAATATTTTACAAGATGTAATTATGTAAAGTACATACATTTTACGACAAAGTGACTGTTAAAAATTAGTTATAAGTTAAAAGTTGTTTTTTTTTTAATTGTGTTTTTGATATTGTTTTTACAAGTTTGTTTAACTAAAAAAAAAAAAAAAAAGTATATGTCTCATGAGGACATGAGGCTTAAGGATGGCCGAATGTAAACATCTAAAGGAGTGGGGGTAGGGAGCCTACTGCCTGCCAGTTGGTAGATGTTAAGTTTTAGTTTTTTTACGCTACACAGCTCTGTAGTCATGACGTGTTTACGTATAATAAATAATCGCTCTTAACTATCTTTAGTGTTATTTTATTTAGTAGTTAATA
>NW_019101799.1:0-5260 GCF_001856785.1 Myzus persicae | reverse complement strand
TTAGTATTTCAAAAGTATATTAAATATTAATCTAACCATAAATTATTGCATTTTTCTGAAGTGAGTAAAATAACAACCTTAAACCTTTTGGGCACTTGGTAGGAAATATAATTGAGCTATACTGCCTATACCCAGAGGTTAAAAATATATATTTTTCCGTATTACACACTTTATATTAAACTTGAAGCTATCATGGGAGGCTCTGCCCCCCCCCCCCCAAAAAAAAAGAAGTGTATTTAGTCCATACACATTAACACCTGGACCTGGCAGTAGAGTATCCCATGTATCTCTATGGCAGTAGGGAGTACAGACTAGTGACTACATCACAATAAAATAGGTTTAGTTTTATTAACCGAATAAAATGAATTAAATTCTTATCTATCAATTGCTCTACAACAATTTTTCAATTAATAAAGAAAAAATTGTAAAAAAGCATTACACACTTAGCATTTGGTACTACACTAAGACAAAGTGTGTCGTACTCTCGTACTACACACAATTTTAGCCCTTGGCTATACTTAAACCAGTTAAACCGTTAATCGATTAATCGATTGTTTTAATAGATTAATCGATTGTTTTAATAATTAATCGATTAATCGATAGGTCTTTGACTATTTTAACAATCGAGCACTCCTTGTTGAAAATCTTCGATTAATCGAAGATTTCGATTATTTAATACTTTTGACAATTGATTATATTTTATGACAATCGAACAGCCCTATTTATACCTAATTCTATCCAGTTAAGGAGCAGTTGGTTAGCTATTCCCACTACACGAACCGATCTTGTGAACCGGGTTGTTGAATTGGTAAAAATAAAGTTTTCTAAGTTATATTTTACAGGTCCTAGAAACTTATGACCTGCGTTCATAAACTAACACAATTAAACACGGTATAGCAACGTATACAAGGTTTATTCAATATTTAGAAAGTAGTAATATTATACAGTACACTATCACCTGAGTAACCCTGTTCTTAAGGGTAGTATATGGAAGATCACAGGAGTAGTGGAGTACGAGTTGAAACAATTATTTTATTATGTTTTATCTATAAGGTAGGTTATTATACCTATAGTAAATCAAATTAATTATGTAACTTAAAAATGTAGAGATGACTGTTGTCTCTATTTCACGATTCGAACTCGACTGGTTGGCTATGCCAGTGATTTATATTATCGTACTCTACGTTCCTGTGTTCTGTCTACCTAAGCAAATTCATCAAGCGCGACATAAATGACGCGTCAGTAATCTGTAAATCGTTACAATACATTCCTCCTCTGAGAGGATTTACTATATTAATTCTTAATTGTAATGCGTCTATCGACTTGAGCGACCAATTTGAACCTTTCAATAAAAATTCCTGTTCCTCACGTAATAATTTATTAAACATTCCTTCTAATAATTCATCGAAATCGGAGGAACCACACGCAAGTATGCTAGTAGTTTTGAATGCTACATCTTGTACTTCTCCTGTAACTAATCTTTCGTATACACTATCTACATGAAGGTTAAATTGTATAGATGTTTGCAGACATGATTGTTTCAACTTAAAAATTAATTTATCTACAGTAAAGTTGAAAAAAAGCTGATAATCTATAAATTCTAAAATATTCTTAAGGATGAAAGTTTTAGAACATTTCTTAAATCTTTCAATTCCAAATAATCTTTCGTCAGTAGATGACAACCGCCGTTTTTTTGTCACCGTTTTTCTTCTCATAATGTAACTGTAAATAGATTTTTTCTTAAAAAAAAATAAATAAAAAAAAAAAAAATGAAACTGAAATTGTTATGATAAATATTTATTCTTATTTCATATACATTGTTTTTTTAAAAAAAATCTTCTTTAGGAAAAAATAAAAAAATATATAGATAATAATAATAATAATAATAATAATAATACTGATAATAAGAGAAGCATCATTAATTTAAAAAAAAAAGCAGAATGATAGATTATAATATCGTTAATAAATCGTACACTGAGTATTAACGAAAACACGTGATCATCGTCTAATCGCTTATCACAATGAAGTGGCTACTGTTTACGAGTACACAGTAGTCGGTAATTAACGAAAAAACGTGGTTATAGCAATTCGCCAGGCGGTGGCTGCTATTACGAGTCAAGACGACGCGACGGTCGATGTGAGCCGATGATCCGACGGTGGCAGTCACGTTGGTGGGGATGCGCGAACTACGACGAGTTTTGGTCGCCGCCGACTTGCGCTCTCTCGGCGCAACTAGTATATATACTATGTATTAATGTGTAATGTTGTTGTCTCTATTATAGTCTAGTATATTAATTATAAAAATTATATAAATAATTATATCTAAATGTGTAGCTTATACATTTTTGTATATTATAGAAATTACTTGAGCATATTAGATATGTTTAAGTGAATACACACCCATAATACTTTGATCAAAACTCAACTCAACAAAATTTATACTTTGTAGGCCCAGTTAATAATGATTCAGATTTGAATTATAAAACAATGAATAACAATATGGTACGTCAAACCAGTGATCTAAATCAAAGCTCTACAAATGGTAATTAGAAATAATTACTTATATTATTTAATCATTTATTGACAATTAGAATGTATAGTGCCGTAAAATAGGTTGGACAAAATAGGTGGATACGTATTAGATTATATAATATTAACTGTATTAATAATTAACTGCTCTGTTCATTTTTAGAAATGCTGAAATCTCTCATACGTCGGTTACCAACATTAAATACGAATTAAAAGATATTACAACAAAAATTGACAGAATTGAGGAAAGACAAACAAATATGATGCTCGCGCTCTACATATACAGTTTAACATTTTAACATAATATTATTTTGAACAGAAATACTTACTTTTATTCATTTCCTTTTTTTTAAATAATATTTACATTTATGGGTTGCTTCATCGTCGCTCTCAACTCCTGCACAAGAGTTGTGGGACAACATCCTACATTTTAGACAACTAATCCATCCATTGGACTTTGAATAGAGTTTTTTACAATACAGACACTTAGCGTCCGGATCGTCTTCACTTGAAGTTGAATCTTCTTTCTCTATTTGAACTTTTCTTTTCTTTTTTGATGCAGGTTTAAATAATTGTCTCTTCGTTAACTTGTTTTTTTCTTTGGTTTTCTTTTCTTTTTCTTTTTTCTTTTATTTTTGCTGTTTCAAAAGATATTTGCAAGTCGTTCTTATAAAGCGATTCCGTTAAAATTGCTGTTTTACCTCTCTTTCGTGAATTTCTTTTTTTTGTTTGTTTTACTTTAGAAATAGGTAGAATATTTTCAGGCGATTCAATCGGAAATGTACTTTGTTGATTATGAAGCAAAGGTAAACACTGCGGTTCATTCAAAACTACTGTAAATTGTTTGGTCGTATCCGAGTTCAAATGTTGATAGTTAACGTTTTCATTTAGGTACTCCAGCATCTTCTTCATTTGACGAAGTAGTCGGTACAATGTCAGTTACAATCGATGGCAAAAAATCTTCATCACTAAAAACATTATTGTTTGGAGGCCATATTCCAGTTGCTTCAAAACCTTTCATTGCTGTTTTCATGGTTGCAGCATGTATGAAAGCTGCACCAAATAATGATGAAATATTTCCTAAAGTAACTACTTTGCCCGTATTACAACGGAGCCATTTTCTATCTTCATCTTCATAGTATGTGCTCAATGGTTTCATGAATGATACGTCACATGGCTGTAATTTATGAGAACAATGGGGAGGAAAGCATAATAAAACAACACCATTTTCTCTAGCTGCATTAATAACGGGAAGATTTTTAGTATGTGATGAATGACCATCAAAAATTAATAGAACTGGATCTTCTTTCTTTTGCCCTTGAAAATGCAATAAATTTCATAAACCTTGTAAAAAAACCTCAGAAGTAATCCATCCTGTTTCATGACATTCAACCCATGATTCAAATGGTAATCCCGTAGAAAAATGTGATTGATTTATTTTTCTCGGGAAAATTAATGTTGGAGGGACATACGCGCCACTAGCTGAAAAGCATATTACTGCAGTAACCGTTCAGCTGATGTTAAAATACCAACCTGTCGTTTCCCTTTAGTAGCTAATACTTTTGACTGTCCTTTGGATTTACTGTGATACCAGTTTCATCGCAATTGTATATTCTATTCGCGTTCAGCTTATATTTATCAATGCAACCAGTTAATAAATTGAAGAACTGAGTATAAGCTACTTAATTAAAACCCATAGCGCGAGCACCAGACGTGGCTTCAGGTTTCCTTATACTCAAATCTGGGTGTCTTAATAAAAAACTATTCATCCAATCCTGACCAGCCATTCTATCAGCCTTATTAAAACGGTGAGAACAACCATTTATTTCGGCAAGCTGGAAAGCCAATTTATGAAAATCTATCATCGTTAAACCAAAAAGTCTTTTTTCCATAGACTTCAAATAATCAACTAATTCTAATTCCTGCTGTTCATTAAAAACACATTTATATTTTCCGCTAGTTTTATCAATTACGAGATCGGGATTTCCTTTTTCTTTTTTACATACCGCTCCAATGTTGTCTTTGGAACTGCAAATTGCTGAGCAGCTTTTTTGAAACCCATTTCTTTTTTAAGTACAATGGAAATTGCTTTATCCATACTTTCGGTTGACCATGTTTGCCTCTCCGTCTTTCGAACGTAATTACGTGCCATTTCACTAAATAAAAACAAAAACAAATTAAGAATACAACAATTATTGCTACAAATAATTTAAAACCGTAAAAAAAAATAATGGGGCAGTATGGGATATTACATATGTAATACCTTATTCTGTCCCGTTTCATTGTGCAGCGATATGCTATTTATTTCTTAACTACGATTTTTTCCAAAAAAGGGATTATTTTACGTTAATAAGAATAACAATCTAACAATAGTGTGTTATATGGTATGTTTATAACAAAAATCAGGTTATTGAATAATATTAAATTCCACTTACCTGCAGTTAAAAATCGAAGAATGTTATAAGTAGGGCAGAGGACTTTTAGCATTTGCATATTTTTTTTGCATAGTCACAAAAATAGCAGAGTGCGAAACCAATACATTTCATGCTTCCACAAAGCTAGTTTTGAAATTTTATTGTGCATATAAATGCATATTTTTCGTTTTTTTTGGTTTTAGGGCATATTTCTTCCTTTTAATATTTTTAGATGCATATTTTAAGTAATTTTTCATTTTATCAATATTTTTTGTCAATGCTTTTATTTATTTATTTATACAACCAAAAAACGTTGA
>NW_019101798.1:0-5272 GCF_001856785.1 Myzus persicae | reverse complement strand
TTTTTAAATTATAATCTTTAGAATTAAATTCATATTTTTCTTTTATATCGTATAATTCTACGTAATGTTTTTTTTAATAACAAAATTACCTTTATAAAAACATTGAAGTTTATTTTAGTAATTTATTACATAGGTACTCGTTTTTACTATTGTTCTATAAATATTGTATAATTTTAATATTAAAAAGTTAAGACTCCAGATTTATAAATATCGTATAAAACGTAATTTATTGCGTTGTAACATTTATAAGTTATGTAAGTATAAGTATTATGATTTTGAAATATTATATTGTATGCATGTTTAATATAAACATGGATAAGTTTTCAAATAGATTATATTTATGTGTTCTCAATATACCTTCATTATTCTTGAACCGAAAATCGTTTTATACCCTTTTTATTTTCCTAGAACATTTTTATGATATTAGTAAGGTGTCTGCGTACAGTAATTTTATTTCTTCTTTATACAAAATCGATTTTAATATTTGTAGGAAAAATAACGAATTCCAGATTATTATTATGGTTCAGAGGACAATTTCGTGATAATAATTCTTCGCTGTATACGAAAATGATAACTTACACTTGAATTTGTCATGGCTCAGGCCATCTATTCTTCGTTTTTGCAACTTTTTCGGCGACTCGCACCGAGCGGCGGACGTTTCTATTGGATTTTTATGCAAATACTCTGATAACCAACGCAAGTTGCAGTCGCAGCTAAATGGATTTCTGCCCAAATGCCTGAAATAAATAAATAATAAACAATCAAATCTCATACAATTTTATTTTTCACTTTATTTATTTGAAGGGATAATAATTCTTGTATATCTTTTTGGCTAATGGCCCCCTTGAAGTATGATTGTTTTGATGGCTATTAAGACAAATAGTGCAAAGTAAACAATACTAAACAATGGCGATGGTGGGCTGTGTCTAGAAATAATAATGGAAGACACATCTGGTAGAATTCACGATGTTTTTATTTATAACTATAAAGAAAAAGACATTTTTCAAGAAGTTTTCTTACACAAAGTTTTTCAATGCTAATAATATACCACAACTAAATAATATGTATTCATTCCGACCGCATTTCGTTATGAACAGGAAACGGGCTGACGGGAAAAAAAATATCCGGTGGAGAGAATAATCTCCTATGGATATATACAATCAAGGAATCCATATTATATACACTCTACACGAGATTTTGTCTAAAGTTCATATAATATTGAATATTGTGGACGGTTTTCGTCTTGCGAATATTATTACGCCGCATAAGATATATATATATATGTATATATGGAAATGCGGGGTCGGCCATTTTTGAATTAATTTTGTTTTAAGCTAGTCGTTTATTTTGAGTTTCCGAGCGAGAAAAGCCAAAATAAATTTGATCGCATAAATTTGGATCAAGGCCGCGAAATGTCAACTGTTAATTTTTTCCACGGTGCCGAGAGAGATTAGCATAAGACTGCTTCATAAAAATAACAACCCGAGGTATTTTGATTGTTACTTTTTACAGTATCGGGGACGAGAGTCTTAGATGTCCTCGCTGCAGAGTGCGTTTTTTATTTTTATTTCGGTAGGTCTAGAGTTTTAACATTAATTAATTTAATGAAAATCAAATTTATTCGTGAAAGCTTTTTGTGTACGTACCTGTAAAGAACGATGCATTTTAAAGCTTGGTACACGAATAATATTTTTTGCGTCGTCGTTTAGAATTCAGAAATATTTGATCATTTCTTTTTGTTTTTTTTTTTTAACGAAGATGGATGTTTTAAAATGTTAGTTGGATTACTGCGGATATGTCTTGGCAGTAGATATTAATATTTTCAAATAAAGGTGAATTTCAATTATTTTAGGTATTATATTAAACATGACAGCATATTACTGAGAATACATTTTGTATAAAGAGTGATATACTTTATAACTGGTATTACTTATTTATGTGTATATTTCGAATGAAATATTGATATTTAAAACGGAAGGAATGCATTTGACGCAAGTTATTAGAAATGATAATGCGAATTCGGGAATCTTGTCTTTATTAATTATTACACTTTGAAGTTTATTAAATGTAAATTATTTACAGACGGCTGTAAGTGGCATTATTGTGTGCAATAGTGCACGGGGAAGGTAAACCGATAATTGAATTGGAATAACGACTAATTTAACATAAACAAAGTATAAATATTTACTATACTTACAGAGTTTGGATACTCCTCATGTAGTCGAACGTTCCATTTGCCAAAGACTTTATGTTGTTATCGTACAGTGAGCTGTTAACAATTTTCGATGTTTCATTAGTAAATAATAATGTTATTCATCTGTAGATTTTGTAACGAAAAAAAGCGATTTTCAGTACCTACCTACGTGTACCGAATTCACAACTACACCCAATGATAATATTAATATCAGTATTACAGAGTGGTTGTCAGTGTTCACCCCCATTTTTTTCTTTGATAATAAATGTACTCTAATTCTGACTTCTGGAATTTTTAAGTATACCTACTATATTGTCTACTAAATACTTATAGACCATATTTTCAAGGTTCTAAGATTTGTTGTACGATACTTAAAATGGGTCGCCCGTGAAGATAAAAACTTTTGTACTTCAAATGAGAACCCCTTTTCTATTGTAAAATATTTACTATTTAGTGAATAATTTTTGGGAAATATTTATTTACCTATCTTTAAATTTGAAAGAGTTTCTAAAACATGTATACAACCTTAGGATAATAGTCTTTAAAAATGGTTAAAAAAAAAATTGATGCAATAGTGGATTAAATATCTAGTATTTATTCTACTTGGGCTATTTTCACAAATACTAAATGTTGATCGATTAATATTAATCACCAAAATTCTCAGGTCATCATATCCATGATGACAATGGGCCACCCATGGTGTCCCAATTAACCTTAATATGCATGAAGTAAAATAACTCAAAAACTAAGTACTCGATGTTTGATTATGATATCAACATTTTCTGGAAAATGATTCACTTAACAATTTACTGTAAAAAAGAGGTTTCTCATTTGGAAAAAAACAGAAGTCTTTACATCTCCAAGAAGTATAAGAAATCTCAAAAATGTGAAAACATGGTCTTCAAGGAAGAATATTGTACAAATTCCAAAAATTGGATTTTCAATAAATGTATTATCAAAGAAAAAGCGGGCGAACGTGCTTAGCGAATCACCCTGTGCGTATTTTTTTCTTTAAAATACACTTGTTATAGGTACCTATAAATTGTAGGATGGCGTCCACGGGCTTATTTTAATTTAAAACAAGTGTCGGATTTAAACGAGGACATATTGAATATCGAATGATGAGACGGGCGAAGAGAAAGAGCGAAAACGCAAGGAAATATTCATGAATATTCAAACATTGCTCGGGAAATCCGAAAGCGATTGTTTTCACAGGTAATCCGAGCCCATATACGCACATTTTATATATACAGGTATACGTGTAGCCCTGTGTGTATCTTTACATTTCAATTTTATTCAATCTGGGTCCGCCGTATACCTGACTCGGTTTCTTTTTTTCATTACACACAACTCCGTAAAGGGAGGAAAAAAAAAAATTAATAAACAAAACCGTCTACAGTTTTTACTCACAGCAAATTGACGCTGTGTAAATCTCTGAAAGCGTCTCTTCGTATACACGATATTTCGTTTGCGTTCAAAAGCCTTGAGAAAAACAAAATAAAAACACGAACGTATAATAAATAATATTATAGTTTTTGGATTATGAGTTGTATCATTATTTTTTCTTCTCATTTTTACACTTACAACAGTTGCAACGAAGTGAGACCATGGAACACGCCACCGGGCAAGTCTTTTATTTTGTTGCCGTACAGCATTCTGCAAAACAAAAAAAAACAAAAATAGAAAAAAACATAATAAATTCAATTTTTGCGAATTATTGGGTCGCCTCGTCCTGATAAAATTACGGGCGTATTTCTCGTTCGCACAAATTTTATGGCTAAAAATTCGATTTCAGGACAATAAAAATAATATATAAAGGTACTGCGGTTCACGGAATATCGGGGCCGGCGTGTATAGAGTATAATACAGCTTATATACTGCCGAGTATAAAAATATAAAGGTTTGAAAAGTTATAGCTTGCAGGGAAGTTGTAAAGTATCCGTTTTTCCTTTTATTTTTTTTTTTTTATACATGTCGAATTCGGTTAATATCTTCAATACAACTATATGATATTATTATCGGGAGCATATATTTATATATATATTAGTGTCACGTATATATCGGAAAACCGGTACAATAATATGTGTAATACGCGCGTATATATATTATTCTATATTTATATTCAAATTGCAAACGTTATTATATTGTCAATATATAGATACTGCAACACTCGCCTACAACAGGTGGATTATCCGTTTATACATTTGACGGTTTTCGGAATATAATTATTAGAATTTTCGTCGCGAATAGTGGAAAACGTTTACACGGGGCAGCAGTGGTGCGGAAAACAAAATTATTATGACGTTTTTAGCCATTTATGCGAGTGCTAGATGTGATAAACGTTTACATTTTTTTCGTTAACCAACGAGTAAATAAATAAGTCTGCAGATAAAAGCCTAAGGCAAACTTACACGCCGCCTGTTATTGTCATTGATAATGGCTTTTAGCGAATTTACGACCGCCTAAACAAGAGCGCACCGACCCTTTGGCGTACATAAAAAAGCTCGTGGCACATTTGGAAACCATTCAAAATGTTTTTTTTTTTTTTTTTTGAAATCCCCATTTGCACCGGGAAAAATAACTTTAGGCGTGTATCGATATACAGAACAAAAAAGGTAATAAAACGGACTGCGTATTTTTTTTTTTCAGAAAAATTGCGGATGATTTTTTTCGCAACCAACAATTACGCTGGCGATAGGTCGAAAGCAAAACCAGTTATAGACCCACGTATGATATATATGTACATGATGCCTTATGCACGCTATAATACTCCCATCGCGAATGACTAGTGTGTAACTGAAAAAAACCTTTAACATCACTAAAAGACATTTTCTTGGGAGCCAAATCGTAAAATTATTTTACGATCTACGCGAGGAGAAAAAAGTGTTTCAAACAGTTAATCATATGCATAACAGTGTGTATACTTACAGAGATGTTAACGACTTCAGACCCTGGAAGGCGTCCACCGATATTTTTGTTATCTGGTTTTTGCTGAGGTCACTGTAAATACATATTAATGTGTTATTAATAAGTAAAGTAAATAGTTACCTATCTGTTTAATTGAAATGAAAAAAAAAA
>NW_019101797.1:0-5238 GCF_001856785.1 Myzus persicae | reverse complement strand
AACATTTAATGACAATAAATTATTATTTGATAAAAATATTGAAAAAATTGAAACAGTTAAGGTGCGATTCCTATGCACGCGTCTGTAGACGCGCCGCGGCGCGGCGCGATTCAAATTTCAGCCGCGTCGCACTAGTTTACTTGTTAGTAAATGGAACCGATTCCTATGACAGTCGCTACAGCGCGCGACGGTCGCGCGCGGCGGCGACTGCGAATCCGCAACCGCTCCGAGAGGTGTCCAAACGCGATCGCGCACGAGTCTGATGACTGATGAGTGACGAATATTCATTTCAATTAAAACTTAATTTCAATTTTATTAAAATCATCCTTGAAGGAAAATGACACCAAAATCAAATGTGGCGTTTACACCTGAAGAGGATTCAAAACTGATTGAACTTGTTAGCAATCATCCTTGTTTGTTTGATTTAGAAAATAAATTTTATAGAAACATACTGGTGAAAGAAAATGTTTGGCAACAAATATCAGACGTTTTAAAAAAAACTGGTAAGCATAAATACATTAATTATATATTTATTCCTATTATAACTAAAATAATCCTATAATAAATAATTCAAAATAGGGCCAAAAGTGATTAAACCATAGTTACTATAATATCAAGCATTTTATTTTTATTTAATTTAGCTAAAGCATTGATTTTAAAATATATGTAATGGCTAAAGCATTGACTTTTATTTATATTATATAGAATAAATTATATTAGAATATTAGTTATTAGAACAACATTTTTAGCGTGTCATGGATTTGCTATCATTGCACAATAATATGACAAATTATGTTCCTATAAGTATGTGTTTATGTCTCAAAAATAATCAAACTGGCGGTAAGTTATTTTCGTACTCGTACATTCATTTTATTTCTATCATGTTTGTTCAAAGCATATTATCAGTAAATACATTCAGTATAGAAATTAGAGTCGCATTTGGTTATTTGTAGATACATTATTGTTAATACTTTATTGGAATATTTTTAGTTGTGGATAAAGACTAAAAATAATCTGATGACTGATATGTAGTAAATATAGGTATAACAATTAAACAAAGTTTAATAAACCAACAAATGGATATGTATATTATGAATAAATATTAATGATCATGGATTTTAGATGTCTTGAATATTATTATAATAACTGAAATAAATTTAATGCATATGTTATACATTAATATGTATATGTATACATTAAACATATAGTACAGATTACAAGTACAAATATTTAAATATATATACAATATTTGATACAAAAAATGGTGACATGTGTTTTAATATTTTACATTTTTTAAATTATAAATTATAAAATCAATTAAAGTGAACCATTTTGTTGAACTTGGTGGTGTTGCCAAGGTATTTCTCCTTGCGAACTATTAAAAAACTTTTTAAACTCATCTCTTACACAAAATCCTTCAATATTTGCAAAACCTCCTGTTTTTGCAAGTGACGTCATATTTGTAGATGGTTGTGGTTCATTATGATCAAAGTTGTAATAATGGTAACTTGTGTTCTCTATATATCGATCCCGAAGTAGATTGTGTAGGCAACATGCAGACAATACCAAGTAATCTACAGTCTCTACTTTCAGTGGTATTGGTGTGTAAAAAACTCGGAATACTTGAGATAAAAGCCCAAAACTATTTTCAGTAGTCCTCCTTGCTCGAGACAGTCGATAATTAAATACGGTTTTTTGATAATCTTTTCTTGATTCCGTTTTTGAATAAGGACGCATCATATGGCGGTCCAAACGAAACGCTTCATCACCAATATGTACGTATGGCAATTTTATATTTGAATTTCGCAGTTTTTCTGGGAGAGGGAAATATTCACCAGTCCGTGTTACTTCTGAGATACCACACTTGTTGAAAATTCCACTATCACCTTCTTTGCCGTATGAACCGATGTCGACGAATATAAATTTGCAATTAGCATCAACAATTGCAAGAAGAACGATTGAAAAGAAATCCTTGTAATTAAAAAACAAAGAGCCACTTTTTCCTGGTGCAAAAATGCGTATGTGTTTGCCGTCTATAGCTCCGACACAATTGGGAAAGTTCCATCTTTTCCAAAAGTTCTCAGCTATAATTTTTAAACCATCTTTTGTTGGAGGACTTAATAAAATAGGTGTTAGTCGAATACTTAAATATTTTAATACCAATCTAATAATTCTTGTAATGTAACTTTGTGATATTCTGAAAGAAAACGCCAATGACCGAAAGGATTCACCAGTCGCCATATACCTATGCAAAAAAAATGTGGCCGTAATAAAAACTGTGTTTATTTTTTTTAGATTTTCTAGTTCAGTAAGAATTATGTATAAGAAACTTTAAAATGTCTCTAAAAAATAATTTTGGTTATATATTTTTTAAACTTTTTGGTTACGGTACCTATGAACTATTTATAAGAATCTTTGTTTTAAATTTTCAATCCTTAATTATAAAAAGCGTGTAAGTGGAGGTCGTTCTGCTGTACATTAGGGGGTGGGATGGAACTCGGTCATAGAGTAGGTCACTATAATGGGGTAATTGGTATCATTGAATACGAAAAACGATTCTGAACGGAGATGATTTGTCAGTCTAGGATATATTATATTATTATATTTAACAAAATTCAAAAAAAAATTAAAATAATCGAATATTTCAAATGCCTATGAATAGATTGAAAATTAGTGAAATATCTTGAAAATAAAATTATATGATGAAAATGCCAATCTAAACCCCTGGTAAAAGTTTCAAGTTTCTACGACTTATACTTTTTGAATAATAACAAATATCGAAAATCATTTTTGGATAAATCGTTATTTTACGCAATTTTGTAGAAATTTAAATTTCAGACATTCATAAAATTGTTTTCTAAAATCACGATCGAGTTTTTTTTAAAGTTTCTTGAAGAATAAGTTATGGATGACCTTGCGTTGAAGTTTTTAACCTTAGGTATGAAAATAATTAAAGAAAAAATTTTATGAATTTTTAGAGTTACAACAAAAACCAAAATCGATTTTGGACAGTTGAAATTTTTGATTTTTCTTATTTTTTAAGTAGGTCATTTAAAACATTTTTACGAACGTCTAAATTTTAAATTTTTTAACTCACACGTAAAATAACAATGTACTATCAACCGATTTTAGATATAAAATATCATAGAATCGTTCAGAATCGTTTTTCGTGTGCAATGATTAATTGCATTAAAATTTAACACTTCTATAATAATAGTGATCCATACGGCACCTAATGTACAGCAGAGCGGTCCCACTTACCCGCTTTTAAATTTTAAATTTTTATATATTAATGTATAAAATATTTTATAGACAAATATATAATATAAATATTTGATTAATTTTAGTCGATGAATGCAAAAAAAGGTGGAAAAACATTAAAGACACTTACAACAAACATAAGCGAAACAGAAAATTAGGTACAGGATCATCAGCAAGTAATAAACCAACAAAATGGGTATTAGCTGATAGTTTGTCATTTCTTGATGTCGTTTCTTATGAACGAACGTTAGTAATATTTAATTTAATATATAGGTAATTTTACTTTTTCCATAGAATATATTTTTTGTTTATTTCTATTTTTTTATTAGTGGTTTGTCTAATATTGAATCCAACAAAGATGGAAATGAATGTACATCTAATAACAGTGAAGAAGAAGATAACACTATAATTGATGTTGACGATGACGTACAAAGCCAAAAGGATATGAATAATTTAGAGACAACAGTAAATAATATTTTTGAATCAAACAAAAGAACATTGGATACAGACAAAATGCCAGTAAAAAATAAAAAAACCAAAAAAAACGATGATTTAATCGAATTTCTGAAGAAAAGCAGCGACGAAAGAAAAGAAATTTTAAATAAAATTAATAATGACCGAGAAGAAGACCCAATTGATGCATTTTTCAAGTCTATGGCATTGACTGTGAAACAGTTTTCTTCAAATTTCAAAATTAAAGCAAAAAAAGAAGTTTTCAATATCATCACACAATTAGAAATAGAAAATAATAACAGTGATTCATTAATAAGACAGAATCTACACCAACCTGCAGTAGACTACACATTTTCATCTCCGAGTTCAAGTGTTCAATCATCACAGTCGGGCTTTTCAGTGTATAATCATTCACCCACATTGATTTTACCAGAAGTTCAAGATCCTAACGTTTTAACCAATGTTGTGCAAAATTGGAATCAGTTGGGAGGCCAAATCCAACACCAACCACACTTTGAATAAAAAATATTTAAATATTAATATTTTATTTTTAATTATTATACATCATTTTACTATTTGAACAATCCTAAAGTAAAGGCCATAAGTAAATACTACTTATCATATTTGATTCTATAAAATGGTGTTATTTTTAAATTTGTACTTGATTCAGTTATGTTTTTATTTTTAGTATTATAATTACAGAATTCGTTTTTAATTTACCAAATAAAGTTATATCTATTACTTAGTTCAGGTTGTAAAATGTTTTTTATTGTTATGTTAACTGGGTAGGTATTAATTTATACGTTACTACCTAATAAAATATATGTACCTATTGAATATATATTAATTTTTATAAGTACCTTAATGTGATTGCCAACTTCTCAGGTGCAGTTATTGGCTCCGGAATTTTGATACTTGGACTCGTTTTGATATCTTCTTCTATGATATTTAATATGTAATGAAATTGGTCACAACTTACCCTAAAAAATTTTCTGAATTTTTTTTCGTCACGCCATAAATGTTTCTCAATAAGAATACTAAAAAAACCTTCAGATTTTCTGGCCAAGAACATATCGTGTGTTTTGTTTTTTTCTGCATTTTCTATTACATGTTTAATAATGGCATGTTCTTCATCTGCTTCTTGTAATAGAAGTAAATTTAACATTAATTTTTGCTTTTTTGCAAGAGATGACATATTGAAAACTATTCCACGTGTTCCACTGTCAGTTGTACGGTGAACAATGATCAAGTAAAATTAGAAAATATAATTCTACAACAAGTTTATAAAATTAAAACGCGCCGCAGAGTAGCGCGTTTCAATCGCTGACATAGGAATCAATATTCGGCCGCGCTACCGAAAATACGACAGCGCGGCTGGAATTTGAATCGCGGCGCGCCGCGGCGCGTCTACAGACGCGTGCATAGGAATCGCACCTTTATCAACAACATAAATATTGAATTAGTAGACGACCAAAAACAAATTATTATTCTAAGATTAATATCTCTAATTGAAAATAATATATT